>NC_056739.1:1059459891-1059534891 GCF_019279795.1 Protopterus annectens
GACATTTTTGATTGAGTTACTCAGTGGTATAATGGCACAAACCCTGGGAAAATAGTATGGCAGGTTAGAGCAGGTCTCGGATGGTGGTAGCTAGAAAGAAGTAAGAACTTTTCAAGTAGATAAGATTTAAGTACTGTATATCCAGAGCAGCAAAATGCAGAAAATCCAGAGGAAACAAACTCAACTTGTGCAGGTATCTTTATGCAAACTAATAGTAAGCACCCTAGCACCTTGGATAAAGATCCTTCAGTCAAAATTTTATCTGAAGTGCTGGTGTTCTTGTTGCTAGTTTCAATTAAACATACTTGCACTAATGGATTCAGTTTTGTTATAGATAAGACCAGGTCTCAATCAGCTGTCTACCAGGGTGCTAAACATTATTAGGCATGCTTTATGAGCTACATACAGAACTTGGTCATCTGTCATTAGCTGCTGGAGTGGTAAAACTGATGTAGGAAAGAGCCTTTTAACAGCCTTGTTTGTCAGCACTGCATTTCAGGGAATGTTGTGAAGACGTTTCTGTGTAGCAGACTGGTAGAATTTTTGACTAACAGTTGTCTAGCATGTTGTATATAACACTTCTTCACTCAGCTAAGGTCTTGCCATTCCATTTTGATTTATTTCTGTGACTGAGTCGACATTGGCATAGCAATTTACTAGTGATTGTGATTACTTTCTTGTGATTGAAAGTATGTTATTATGTATCCATACAGTCTGACAATTATGCATTGTCGCCTCACAGTAAGACGCTGTCAGGTTCGATTCTCAGCTAGAACGTCTTCTGTGTGGAGGCATGCGTGAATGGGCGTACCTTCGTTGAAGGTTGTGCGTCAGGGCTGGTAACCCGGCACGTAAAAATCCACTACCAAACGTTAGTGGACCGGAGCTCCGCTGTGGCGACCCCTAACCGGGATAAGCCGAAAGACACAACAACAACAAAAGTCTGACAATTATGTATTAACTATATACCGTTACTCCCCACCCTCTGCTAATGTTTGTATATGTCTTTCACTTTGTATTTGTTCTGTACAATATTTGATTACCTGTGGAGCTTTTCTCCCTGAGCCTCCACTGAAAGTGGGTTCGCAGTCAACAAATGTCAATCAGTAAATCAATAAATAATAAGGAAAACCCTGTGGCTGTGGTAACAATGGTCTTTATCAAGGCATTTGAATCCATAGCTTACCAGAGGTTGGTGGAAAAAATAAAGGACATAACAATGAGTTCCAAAATAATGGAGTAAGGTAGAAATGTCTGATCAGAAGCAGAGAACCTGTGAATGGGGACTTGTCAGGAGAAATATCAGTAAACAGTGCAATACCCTAGAGTTCAGGACTCAAACAATTCCTGGTTAGTATGTTTGTCAGATGATATACTGGGTTTGGATAGCAGCATGATATTGCATGCTGAAAATACCTAAGCTGGTATGATGGTCTTTTTTTTTTTTTGACTGCCACCACTGACCTAACACTTCTTCCATAGCTTGTCCGCAGTGTCCCTCTTCCTGGGTCCTCAAACCCTGGTTTCCCTGGTGTAATTCTTCACTAGGTGGGCCTGCTTTCAAGGATTGACTTGATAAATGGGTTCTTCAGGGGTCCAAATCTCTGGAGCACTGACAGTGGAACAGGCTTGTGTAAGGAACTGTTGTATTGTGGCTTGCAGAGTTTTTCATGTAGCCCTGAGTCCCCACTCCTAATTTGCAAACATCATCATTTAGACTGCTCTGCAGTGGGGAGTGGTTTGAGCACATGTCCCTGCCCCAATCTCTCAAGGCAGTCGCATCTTCTCTGTCATTCTGTCCACCTGCATAGCATAACTCTCAAGATCGCCAGCCTGTGCAAGAGCTCACCATAAAAACACTAAGCACATTTCTTCTCCACAGAAGTAGCATACCATACTCCGTTCTCTTGCTGTCACACACCCAAGTCTCTGTTTGAACTGGGGTCCTCTGAGCTTTATTCAGGGCTTTATGCCTTTGCACCACCGATAACTACAGTGGGAAAGTTCATCAAGTAAGGTCTGCTCAAAAAAAAAAAAAAAAAAAAAGTGCAAGGTTATACCCTATGAGGGCAGGAGGACACAGAAAATGACAGCCTTGTATGCTCCTTAAACAGGGTGGAGAATGAAAGGGATTGAACGGAATTAATCAACTCAAGTTGAACCACTCTGTGGCTTGAAAAGATCAGAGTCGTACACTAATAGAGAGACTAGGTTCATAATGAGTTATGCACATATCATTCTTCCCTTTTCCATGATACTAGTAAGGAAAATTAGGATGATGTAAAGTATGTAACGGAAAGTTACCAGAATTGGAGTGGGTGGTTTGGCTGGTGTTTAAAGACAACCTAGAAAGTTTAGCATGAATATTTTGTAAGAAAAGATTAGGAGAAGAGCAGATTTAATTAAGAACTAGATGGCTGTCTGGCCTTGGAATATATTGCTACAGTGTAATAATCAAAGACGCTCAAAGCTGCTTGGAACAGAACAAGAAAAGAATGGTGCGTGAGTAGCAGAGGTTTAGCTATACTGAGGCTAGCTGCAATACAGGAATGAATTTTGCATAACTTTGCATCATTTCCTTCAGCATCTCACTTAATCTGTGATCTTAATAAATGATAAATTAAATCTTCTTAAAGTGATCTCAAATGACAAGGTAGAGTTGCTTGTTAGAGATGTGAGAATGATGAGGAAGCCAAATAACTCAAGTAACTTTATTAAACTACAGTGCTATGAAAAAGTATTTGCCCCCTTCCTGATTTCTTATTTTTTTGCATGTTTGTCACACTTAAATGTTTCAGATCATCAAACAGATTTAAATATTAGACAAAGATAACCCAGGCAAACACAAAATGCAGTTTTTAAGTGATGATTTTATTTATTAAAGAAAAAAAACTATCCAAACCTACTTATGTGAAAAAGTAATTGCCCCCCTTGTTAAATCATGAAGTAACTGTGATTAATCGCATTTTTGGGAAAGATGAGTTCAATTTCACTAGCCACACTTAGGCCTGATTACTGCCAGACCTGTTGAATCAAGAGATCACTTAAACAGAACCTGTCAGACAAAGTGAAGTAGGCCAAAAGATCCCAAAATGGAAGACATCATGCCGCGATCTAAAGAAATTCCAGAACAGAAGAGAAACAAAGTAATTGATTTCTATCGGTCTAGAAAAGGTTACAGAGCCATTTCTAAAGTTTTGGGACTCTAGTGAACCACAGTGAGAGCCATTATCCACAAATGGAGAAAACATCGAACAATGGTGAACCTTCCCAAGAGTGGCCGGCCTAAACAAATTACCCCAAGAGCACAGTGATGGCTCATCCAAGAGGTCACAAAGGAACTCGGAACAACATCTAAAGAACTGCAGTCCTCACTTGCCTCAGTTAAGGTCAGTGTTCATGACTCAATCATGAGAGAGGCTGGGCAAAAATGGCATGCATGGCAGAGTTCCAAGACGAAAACCACTGCTGACCAAAAAGAACATAAAGGCTCATCTCACTTTTGCCAAAAATCATCTTGATGATCCCCAAGACTTTTGGGAAAATATTCTGTGGACTGACAAAACAAAAGTTGAACTTTTTGGGAGGTGTGCGTCCCGTTACATCTGGCGTAAAAGTAACACAGCATTTCAGAAAAAGAACATCATGCCAATAGTCAAACATGGTGGTGGTAGTGTGATGGTCTGGGGCTGCTTTGCTGCTTCTGGACCCGGACGACTTGCTGTGATTGATGGAACCATGAATTCTGCTCTCTACCAAAGAATCCTGAAGGAAAATGTCTGGCCATCAGTTCATGACCTCAAGCTGAAGCGCACTTGGGTTCTGCAGTAGGACAGTGATCCAAAACACACCAGCAAGTCCACCTCTGAATGGCTTAAAAAACATAATGAAGGTTTTGGAGTGGTCTAGTCAAAGTCTGGACTTGAATCCAATTGAGATACTGTGGCGTGACCTTAAAAAAGTGGTTCATGCTCGGAAATCCTGCAATATGGCTGAATTAAAACAATTCTGCAAAGAAGAGTGTGCCAAAATTCCTCAACAGCGATGTGAAAAACTCATTGCCAGTTATCACAAATGCTTGATTGCAGTTGTTGCTGCTAAGGGTGGCCCAACATTTATTAGGTTTAGAGGGCAATTACTTTCTCACATAGGGCCATGTAGGGTTGGATAGTTTTTTTCCTTAATAAATAAAATCATCACTTAAAAAGTGCATTTTGTGTTTACTTGGCTTATCTTTCTCTAATATTTGCATTTGTTTGATCATCTGAAACAATTAAGAGTGACGAACATGCAGAAAATAAGAAATCAGGAAAGGGGCAAATGCTTTTTCATTGCACTGTAAGTTTTAAGGACCACACTAGTAATATCCTTGGGTGCTGAAATATAGCAGTGGCATATTTTGTCTTATTGACCATAGTATGCTGAAACCATAAAATACACCTGATTTTCAACAAATCTGTCAAAGGAAAAAGTATTCACTCAGCTGCACAGACATTTTAATGTTTGCACATTTTGCAATTAAATACAAAATGATTAATGTCTTATTGGTTCTAAGCGCTACAGGTATTTTAAACATAAATAAATGCATGTATGTGTCTGCATTTAGTATAGTTGTAGAATTTAATTAATGTTTTGTATATGTATTATAAAAAAATAACTGAATTATTTGTATTTTCATAAAACTGCTTAACAGAGTTGTAGCTCTTTGATGTAGTTCTTAAACTAAATATAAAATGCTGTACTTTTACAGTAGCCTCTTCTATTAACCCCCTTTCTTCTAGATGAACAATTCTCATCAGTTATTTTCCTCTTAAAATAAAGGAGAACAAGGACAAGAGAAAGAGAAAATGGGCAGATGGATTATGTAATAAACTGCAAAAAGGAGCTATTTCTAAAGGAGGACAGTGCACATGGTTTAGATAGATTACCCAAGTTTTCTTTGGGTAACTTTGGATTTGTGACAGATTCTGTTAGAAAGCTGTTACAGTGGGTCCACGGCTGAGGTCTGATGTCCAAGTATTGGACGTGTACCAAAGTTGTTTTTGTCCACTTTGGAGTAGCTAAAAGCAATTTCTTCTTAGTCTTGACGGTAATGAAATTTAATGTGCAGCCATGTTTTTTATTGCTATTTATTTGTTTCATTTATGTATTTATTAGCTTATTTATTGTAATCAGATGATTATAGGAAATAATCCTGTATTTCCCTTTCACCTGTCTGTAGTCAATAAAACAAACAAGCAACTCCAGGAATTAGAGAATGACAAATGTGACCTCATTAGTAGGGAGTATCTTGTGGGAGGTACTGAGAGAAAGGATTATGGGTTTACGTGTATAGCCATCTCCAGTATATCAACAAGCATGGGGTTTTTGGCCCAAAGGTTGTGCCAGATAAACCTTATATGGTTTTATAGACGAATAACTTGACAAGGTAGATAAACAGACCTCAGTGAAGCATTTGATTTTGTCCAGGACCATGATTTTCAATTGTTCTTAGAAAAATCCCAGTAAATCTTGAGCTTGGACTGAGTATTGAAAAGTCATGAGTTTGTCAAGGAATTTGGCATTTTAGGCAAGAGCACTCGTAAACCATAACTTGTATTTCATCTCATGTTTACTGCTTATGTCACCTTCCTTTATTGGATGTTCTGTACAAAGAATCTGCTTTAATTTTGCATAAATAGAGGTATAGTAGAAAATTAATGAAATCACTGTAAAGAGCAGCAATTGCACTTTAAAATTATGGACATAATTCCTGGATTTCATCTCTGTCTGTCTTACTATCTTATCTATTTATTGAGGACTGTAAATCTGTGTCCCATGTTTTGATCTGTATAGAAAAGTACTGGCCACACTGAGAAGGGGTAAGGATGTGACTAGAGGGAAGAATGTAGAAAGCCACAGTGAGGGGATGTACTGTCACAGGAAAAAGTGGTGAGTGATGGTGTCTTCATGTACCATTTCTGGTACAACTGCACTTCATTGTGCTTATGTCTCTTTGCAGGTGACACTATGACAGGGCCAACAGTGGGCGATGGGGAAGGCAGCTTCACCAGAAACTTAAGCTGGTAGCATGAGCTTGAAAAGTGCCAACTGACTAATGGAAAGTTCTGTGTCTGGGCAGCAGCAACCGAGGTACAGTATATGGACTTTGGGAGGCTAAGCTTAAAATAACCATAAATCTCAGTGTTGAGCTGAATAACCAGTGGAATTCCCTATAGAAGTCCGAAGCCTGTTTTTAATCAGAAGATAGTAAAACTTTCAGATCCATTGTTGACTGTTCCTAGAGTTGCCACCTCTAGTCGTTGCTCCTCCAAACAGGTTCAAATATATGTGAGAGATGCAACTATTTAGCCAAACTGGAGGCTGAGCTCTCTCATCTCAAAACTGGTGTAACCAGTCAGGAGGAGAAGGTAACCTCACACAACACAATTCCAGTATCACATAGTCCCACCACATCAGCGAACCAAACACATGAATACACAAAAACATACTTGGAGGTTCTAAATAAAAATCTACCTAAGCAACAGAGACCTGCAAAGCAGACATCCAAGCAAACGCTACCTCAAAACAAAACACACACAACACATAACCCACAAAGTCAGTGTGCCAAGCAGCCACAGCCCTTAAGGCTGAATAACACATCTGATACTCTTGTTATAGGTGACTCTATTGTCAGACACACTGACGTCCCGCTCACCAGGCTGAATAAAGAGAAGGTCACGGTGAGCTGCCTGTCGGGTGCTAGGATCCGACACATAACACAAGCACTCAGGTCACTCCAAAGCAAATACAAATATGACTCGGTCATTGTACATGCTGGTGTGAATGACCTGAGACGTTCCTCCCTGGACTACATGAAAAGAGACATAGAGGAGCTCTCTGATCATGTAGCCCAGGCTGGTATGACCCTGACCTTGAGCAGCATCTTACCCTCACCTAGAATGATGCCACAGTACAAAGACAAAATGATCGATTTTAACAATTGGCTAAAATTTTGGTGTCATTCAAAGGGGATCCAGTGTCTGTCAGCCTGGGATGACATGCTCGACAAGCCACGTTGCTTCGCTAGGGACGGCTTGCACCTGTCACCACTGGGCTTTCAGATATTGGCAAAGGCTCTTGCCACCCCCATAGTGCCTTTTTTAGGCAAGGCTCAAAAGTCACACCCACCCCCATAAATAGCGCAAGGAACAAGAAACTAAGGGTAATGCTGCTAAACGCCAGAAGTCTTAACCTCAAGATGCACGCACTTGAAGCTCTCCTCAGTATGGAGAACATCGATATCTGTGCAGTGACAGAAACCTGGTTCAAGGCTCCAGAGAGCACCCCAGCACTACCAGGCTATACCTCATATCATGCTTTTCGGCCCCAAAACCTGGACCGAACCACAAAAGGAGGGGGAGTTTCCATATTTATCAAGGATATCCACACCTCCATTTTAGTGGCATTGCACGAAGTATCGGAGACCATCCATGTGCAACTAACAGTGGGCAAGACTGCTTTTCAGTTTATAGCATCCTACAGACCACCCTCTCAAAGTCAGGAATCCCACTCGGCTTTCCTGAAAACATTGGAGAACATGAAGATCTCTCCGAACACCATTATATTGGGTGACTTCAACTACCCAGACATTGACTGGGAGCACTACTCAAACCCCAGCACCTTAGCCCAAAGATTCCTAGAAATTATAAACTCAAATGCTATGGAACAATTAGTCACCACTCCCACAAGAGGGGACAACATACTAGACCTGATCATTACCAACATGGGGACTCTATGCTCCACACCAGAAGTATATCCCTCATTGGTAAGATCAGACCATAAATTAATTTCACTGGATGTCCACATCCCAACCCCACCCCCAGCCCAGAAAACCACAGTGAAAAACTTCTCAAAAGCGAACTTCTCACTTCTTAAAACCGAAGTGGAATCCTTCAAGGCCCCAGGGCCAGTGGAAACTATGGCCCAAACTGCAGAATCCTATATAAATGCATTATACGGACATCTCCAGGAATGCATGGATCATGCTATCTCAAACAAAACCAAGACCCAGTTATCAAAAGGCAGGCATCCAGTCTGGTGGACCCCTGCCATAAATAAACTGTACAACAGAAGGAGGAAGCTACTACATGATAGAGCAAAATCCCTAATAGGGAAGGCATCTCTGATCAGTACTAGCAAAAAATTATGATCCCTCATAAAATCCTCCAAGGCCAGCTTCAAGAGAAAAATTGCACAGGACACCAAAGACAATCATAAGGCTTTTTTCAGTTATGTTAGAAACCTGGGATGCAACTCCCAGACTTGTTCTGAGTTGATTCTAAACAACAAAAAATACACTGAACCCACAGACATCGCCAATATCCTGGCAGACAGGTTCAGTGCAAACTTCTCCACCTCCTCCCCCCCAAAAGAGCAAGTATCTATCCCGGCAGAGGGCTGCCTCCCAAACATCTCAGATGCTCGGGTGAAGGCTGCCCTCTCCAAAGCAAAAAAACAATGCTTCCATGGGACCAGATGGCATCCCAGGTTGCGTCCTACATGAACTCCAAGAGGAACTAATCCCTCAAATAAAACAGCTATACAATCTCAGCCTCACTACAGGATATGTGCCCACAGAATGGCATACAGCAAGAGTGGTCCCACTCCACAAAGGTGGAGCCTCTACGGACCCTGGAAACTATCGCCCCATAAGCCTGACTAGCTTAGTCTGCAAGGCTATGGAGAGGATCATCATGGAGCTCATAAACAAAGACATTGGGGACCTACAGACAGTAGATCCTACCCAGTTCGGCTTTGTCAAGGGCAGATCCTGCCTTTTGAACCTGGTTGAATTCTTTGAAACAGTCACCAAAGCCATAGATGAAGAGAAGGTAGTCCACACAGCCTGTCTGGACCTTGCAAAGGCATTTGACACAATACCCCACTCAGGCATCATAGATAAGCTATCCAGCTTAAATATAAACCCCTATGTCACAAGATGGGTCGCAAACTGGTTCAAAGACAGAACCCACAGAGTGAGAGTTGCTGGAGCCATGTCAGACTCGAAACCGGTCACAAGTGGCATCCCACAGGGTTCTGTCCTGGGACCACTCTTGTTCGGTATATACTTTTCCGAGGTACAGGCAACGTGGGAGGACTATGGCTCACCAAGTTCGCAGACGACTGCAAACTGGGCCATAATCAACTCTCCAGCTGACACAAACATCCTTCAAAAAGGTCTCACAGAGACAGATAACTGGTGCCAGCGCCATGGTTTAAAGCTAAATGCCAAAAAATGTATAGTCATACCCTTTGGCAAAAACAATGTGCCCACAAATTACCACATAGGTGGAAACCCATTAAGTACAGAGAAAGTTATTAGGGACCTGGGGACCCAAGTTGATAGCAATCTCTCCTTTGAAAACCACATTGCCAAAGTGGTTAGAAAGACCTTCTACATAGCCCACCTCATCACGAAGGGTTTCACATCTAGATCAAGAGAGGTAATCGTGCCCCTTTATTCATCCCTCTTCAGGCCCATCATAGAATACAATGTCCCTTTTGGGATGTACCTTACCCGACACCTGCAGAAATTAGAAAGACCCAAAAAGTATCTCACCAAGAGGATCAAGGGTCTCAAACAGATGCCATATGCTGCTTGGTTAAAAAAACTCCAGCTTGCCGCCTACGTCGAGGCGATCTATGCCTGACATACAAAGCTATGTCAAATCCAGAATTAATGGACATGCTCCACATGCTTAAGGGACTTGAACCTCAGCACAGAAATAAATAGAACTTGCTGGAGGGACAGGTTCATAACCCAGAGGCTCCCTTCGCTCTGGAATAGAATTCCAGTTCATGTGAGGCAGAGCACCTCACTGAATCTCTTCAAGAAGAATCTCGATAGGTGGATGGGGGATCGTAGGTTTGTCCCAGAGATTACTCCTGTGTCACTATTAGACAGAGGCACAGTAAACTAAACCTTAAAAAAGGGCACAGTATACTCAAATCAAGGGGTGGCGTAAGCCATACAGAATCGGCCTAGGCTTATAATTGCCCCAGGGCAGATAGCCTAGTATGAACCTATGAACCTAAAAGCGGACTTAGGCCACACACCCTCATATTCCCAAAATAGCACCCATTCTCTGCCCACATTCCACCCGTTTCATGACATCACCATTGTATCACATGAGAGGAGTGCCCTCTTTTCTCGATTATGATGCCTTTTTTCCTGCAGATTTACTATGGTTTTTGTAATAAAAAGTATAGTAAATCCACCAATTTTAAGGACAACAATGGGAGTCTGTTAAGTGCTCAACTTCTCTGTCTTTTTTCTCCCTATTTACTGTCCCTGCTATGAATAAACAAAAATACAGCATTTAAAATATTTTAAATTGACTGTTTCTGTCCACTAGAACAGTACCTTACTGTACTGTGGTGGTCTCACTTTCAAAAAACTTTTATCCCGCCCCTGCTGCAATCTCCAATTCACTGATGTCTTCAAGGCCACTGAATACAGGTAGTTTTCTGGTCATTTCCTTCCCCAAACTGACATCACCACTGCCATCCTAAAACCCTCCAATGCTGTGATGTCACAGCTCCCTGGTCCTTCCCCTACCCATACAGAAAGTAAAGGCTAGAACAAGGAAACCGTGCACGAGTCAAATCTGCTGCTGTAAACTGTCAATGAGAGCAGGTAACAGCTCAAATTACCCTTAGCACTTTGACAGCTAGGGAAGTTATGTGTGAAAGGAGGGGATGGGAGATGAGTCAAACTAGTACAATTCAGGCTTCACAAAAGACTGCAGTTTAGCCATTCTAAAAAGAAGCAGCTGTAAAAAGCACTTTGAAAGTCTGTTCTGTGGCATTTGCACTGTCTGTGTTTCAAGTAGTCATTGAATGGCATGAAATGTTGACTGAAAGACAGCAGTGTATGCATGTAAAATCAATGCAGTGACAGGAACTTTAGGAAGAAAAGCCTGTGCGATGTAATTTTTTACAGACAAGCACTGCATTGTGGGATACCTAGAGGCCGACTAAACAATCAGAATTACTTCAAGATAGCAGAACCCATGTGGTCAGACTGGGAAATTGCATATAAAAATATTTAAAAACCTGGAAATAATTCCAGAGTGGTGTTAAAATGTAGGAAACCGCAAACCATGATGAAATAAACATGTTTTTTGAATCTGTGGGTGCAGTTCTCTTTTAACAAAGTCCGATATAGTCTGTTTCTTTTTTGAAACAGAATATCAGAGTTTGTACAGTGTTTTCCAGACTACTAGATAATCAGTTTGATTTCCGTATAGTCCAGGAAAAAACTGATAGGTACAGATAGGAGGCAACGCTAACTGTTCCATCTGTCCTCAATTGATTGGCCTTCATACCCAATCAGATCCAATATTGACCTTTCATCCAAGGGTGAGGCTCCTCCCCTTAACCCATAATCCCCTCTGTCAATAGAATACCTTCAACCTTGTTTACCACTCGGACACTACAGACGGAGATTTCCAGTGCTTTGACACATAAGTTTGGTATTTTTCAAAAGTTCTTAGTTTTCTTGACTAGCATTTGCTTTTTTTTCTCTGCTTTCTCTGAGGATATTTTTCTGTCACCTTCTCGGTAGTTTTGCTATTTCTCTCCCTTTTATCTCTGATGTTTCTCTATTCAGGCTGTGTTAGAGTAATGTTTGATTAATGCTGGATCTGTGTTTGACAAGTGCTTTGTAGCAGAGTTTTTTTTTTTTTTTTTTACTTAGTTTGAAGGTGTTTTTCTCTTAGTGTTTTTGGGTGCTGCTTGTTGACTTTTATTTTGCATGATGATAGACAAGGCATCCTGATACAAAAAGTGCGTTTTCTGCAGCCATAAGATCCCTTCCCATGCTGCACACTCTGTGTGTGAACTATTCATGAGCCACACATCTTGAGGAGGATTTCTCTGCTTGCTCCACTTTCAGAACCATTGTCTGACAGGCAATCGAAATTCATCTAGAAGGGGCTTCTCCCTGCCTTCATGGGCAAAGATAACCCCTCTCAATCATCTTTTTTCCCCATCAGCAAAAAGTCTTTCAGTAGGGGCAAGGAGGGAGAGAAGGCATTTAATGACAAAAAGAAGGATAAGGAGCATGAGAAAATTTCAGACAGTCATAGGGAAAAAGTCTAGGAAGCTTTCCTCTGATTCAGTAGGACCGTCAGGCCCAGCTCTAAAAGTGTCTAAGTCTTCAGATCCATCTTCAGCTTTGGAAATGATTGGGATTAGGTCTCCAATCCCTTCTTTTTTCAGACCTAGGTTCTTCCTAGAACTGGATAGTCTTAGGCTTCAATCTGTCTTCTTCCAGGAGACATCTTTTCAAAGGATTTCTAGGTCAGCTTCCACAAACTTTTTTTTTTTCTTCACATTTATGCAGTCAACAAGGAGCCTGTCTAAAGGCAGACATGTACACAAAGATGAAGAAGTTCATGAGGACCCCGATTCAGCTTGAGGGGGGGTCCTTTCAGCACCAACCACTGTCGGGTTTGGGGGCCTTCCCTCCCTCTCCCATTATTTTGAGTCCTTCATTCCAACCAGTGGATCTGGCATCAATGGATCCAAGTGTGCACCTAGGATTGCCTCTGTGTTGGATCTGAAAGACAGGGTTTCTTTGATGCAGACAATTTATCTGGCTCATTCGAAGGTGACTGCTTCACATCTTAACTGGTCCCAAAGACAAGGAGTCAGTGCCAGGGGTGGGTGGATCTGGATTGACTAAGAAACTTTCAGAGCCATCCCTTCTGTTTAATACTCTGGCTCTCAACAGCTTTACTCTGATGTCAGCTTCAGAGCCAAGCCAGATTAGTTGTCAGAGCAGGTCTTTGTTGGGGATTCCTCAGAACCTACAGGGGCTGTTTCAGGCCTGTTTTTGCTTCACCCATTGAGACCTTCATGAGAATCTGCTCTCAGTCTAAAGAGCTGGCAAAGTTCCCTCTCTTGGAGCCATTCCTTCTTTCACTGGCTTCTTGGGTTCTCTGCCTGCCTCTGCGGGCAGTCAGATCCTTGAGGCTTGAGGCAGTCAAAAGAATATACGCAAAAGGAGGCAGTTGGACTGTCCTCGGGGGGTGTCTCACTGAGGATGCTGAGTTTGATGGGGGGGGGTCTCCATATACCTTCTTGATATCTCCTTTGGTGAGATACTAGAGTTAAAGGCAGAAAGAGGATTGCCCACTGTTGCCCCCTCCCACAAGGAATCAGTATGCTTCAAAGCTTTTCTGACTGGCCTGTCTACAACTTCGCTGTTCCTTCCTGACAACAAACCGGTGGATTTGGTTTCAGGGCAGGCTTGGAAGGAACCAGCCATGGTTGATCCAATTCCTCGTAAGCCCAATAAAATGTTAGTATCCCTAAAAGATAGATTTTTCTGGAACAAGGGTCCAGCGTTGAAGTCCATGGTGGTAGCAGCAGCCTCCAAGAAAGAGCTTGCTGAGGAGAGCTCTACTGTCTGCATCCTCTACCAATAACCTCACACTCTACAAGGTCTCCCTCAGATCTAATTTGCCACCATTTCATACAGCGGCTTAGTCATGTGTTCAATTGGGTGTATTGGTTGCTAAGAGTATTTCTAAGAGTATTTGTTCCACTACTATGTTTTTTTTTGTTAGTCATGAGAGTTAGATAGGTAGCTTGTTAGAATTACCATGTGTGATGGAGTTAGGCTTCATTCCATTGGCTTCGGTCCTTTGATCCAAAGCTTCAGCTCCTGCACCCTGGTTAGCTTCAGCTCCTGCACCCTGGTTTCCTTCCTTGGGTCATACAGATCCGAGGTCTTCAGAGACTGTTGTCTTCCATTCCTTAGGATTGGGTCTGATGGCCTGGCTGATGTCAGTTCTGATCCTGACCTTGATTTCCTCAACTGCAGTGGTGTCAGAGCCAGGCAGATCTCAGGGTCAACAGGTTGAGGTGGGGATCTGCGGGTTAGGTTCAACAATTCCTGTTACGGGGTCATCCTTCTCACTTGGGGCCTCTGCTCTCAGTAGTTCTTCCCCAATCTTGGCATCTGGGCAGGGTGAAATGGTTTCGTAGTTCTGCTGTTTCTGGTCAGCCTGATTCTGCCTCTGCTTTTATTGTTGTAGAAAGGATGTTCTCCTATCGGGAGAGAGAGTGAACTATTACAACCATTTTTTCCCCTTCTTTCACGTCCATGCCTGTGGCGACTAATCAGCTTGCTCCAGGACAGTTTGCCCCAGGTGGTTTCCAGTCTGCCCTTCCTGAAGGGCCCATGGCCTCTTCCACTTCTCCCTGGAGTCTGTATGGTGAGAAGTGTCTAGTTTTTGATGGTGCAAGAGAAAATACCTGGATCGCCTGAAGAGTCTCTCACTGAGGACACCAACCTTGAGGAAGGAGAGGGGTCCCCCAAATCTCTCCAACAAAGAATCCCTCTTTCAGAAATTTCTGGATTCCCTTTGCCACAACAAAGGTTGAACTGCTGAAGCCCCTTCTCCAGAGGAGTTGGTGTTTTTGGAGGCCTTTGGGGTTGTTTCCTCTCCAAATGTTATTGACTTGATGTCCTGATGGATGTGGAAGGAGACCAATACAGTGGAAATGACCGTTAAAAAACCTGACAAGATACTTGCCCCTCCTAAAGATTGGCAACACTGGATTAAGGATCCTGCCATGGATACAATCGTGCTGGTAGCAGCCACTAAGAAGGACATTTCGGAGGAGAGTTCCTCTGTCCATAGCTAAATAGAAAGCCTCGAGTGTTGGACTGCCTACGGAAGCACACCTACACTGCCACATTCACTCTGAGGGCATTAAATTATCTACCTAACTTGACGAGCTTCAGTGGGACATTTTGTCAGGAGTGTCAAGAGCAGTTAAGACATAGCAGACTACAGATTCCCTGAAGACTCTGTAGAGTGTGCTGTCCACATTGTGATCCATCACTAAGGTGTCTGTGTGTCTGCTTTCCAACACAGCAGAGGGCACATCCTGGGCAACTCACACCAGCATCTCTGGTTGATGTTGTATGACTTTATAGACTGCTTTAAGGTGTCCTTTATCAATGCCCAGTTTGACGGCTCATCTGTTTTTTGGCTGAAAGTTAAGGACATATTAACTAGGAGTAAGCAAGGTGGAAAGACACTGTATATACCACTGGAGTTCATTTTGCTAGCCTTCAGCAGACCTTTTCTTGGACTCAGAAGGGGGAAAACATCAATTTTTCAGGAAATCACAGTAGTCCTTTCAAGAGGCTCCTTCTGAGGCCACCCCCCACAGCAAGGGGAGCAACCACAACAGACATTTCCCTCACAACAGGGGTGGTCTACAGAAACAGAGCTTCCATGGAGGATTCTCCAAGAGGCCATTTCAGTGACCCTGAAGTATTGTACGACTGTCTTTTTCTGAAGGCAGTCATTGGATACACCTGTAAGCTTGGGAGGCCATCACCTCAAACACATGCGTGTTGAGTCATATCCAGAGACTATTCAATTCCATTTTTACAAGTTACAAGTATAACTCTTAAACGGCTTCCAGACATTCCACCCTGTCTGAGAAGAACAGCAGCCATCGAAATTCAGAAGTTGCTAGCAAGTTGAGTCATCCAAGAGGTACCGCCAGTCCAACAAGGATCCGGGGTCTATTCAAGGTTTTTTTTTTCTCCAAAGAAGAATATGGAGCTCAGGCCAATCCTGAATTTAAGCAAGTTGAATCAGTTTGAAGCAGACCAAGGTCTGCATGGTCATCTTGCAGTCCATTCTGCCTTATTTGAAGAAGGACGACTTGATGTGTTCGATTGAACTTCAGGTATGCTTACCATCATATAAAGATTATGAGGTGGTCCAGGAGATTTTTGCTGTTCCATCTGGATGCCAGTCATTACCAGTTTAGAGTGCTGCCATTCAGTCTCACCAGTGCCCCCCCCCCCCGGGTGTTCATGAAATGATGGCAGTAGTAGTAGCCTGGCTTTCCCTGCCTGGATGATTGGCTCCTAACTGCCCACATGAGAGCATCCCTAGTCAGGGCTAGGGACACATTACTCCAACTGTGCAGTTCCTTGGGGATCACAGTCAACTATCAAAAGTCCAGTCCCCATCCAGTTCAGACCCTAGAGCTTATAGATTGCCATTTGGACACTGCCTCACAGATTGCAAACCTTTCATAGTCAAGAGTATCAAACCTGCTGCATCTGGCAGGTTCCTTGCTTTCTTACAGGAATCCTCCAGCTTATCTCCTTCTCAGGCTATTGGGCCACATGGTGGCCACCCTCTGTTTTTGTTCACTTGGCCAGATATCACTTGAGGGCATTGCAGTGGACACTGGCAGTACAGTGGACTTACTTATCTTGTCTGATGGACTTCTCCATTTTTCTAACTAGTATTTGTCAAGATAAGAACAAGTAGTGGTTGGAGTCTCCCTTCGTGTCCACCAGGAGACTGTTTACTCCTCCCACTCCTCAGCGTATGGTCAAGACAGATGCCTCTCTTCTGGAATGTGGTGGACATTTCAAAGGGAGGACTGCTCAGGGGACCTTGTCTTGCACTGAGACTAACCTGCACATCCGTGTCTTGGAGATGAGGGTCGTATTCCTCATGTTGCAGGCTTTTCAGGACCTTCACACACATTTTTCAGGCTTTTCAGGACCTTCTCGCCAAGTGTGTGATTTCTGTCCAGACAATATGTCTGTGGCCTGGTACCTGAACAGACAGGGAACCCATTCTTACCATCATTTTCAGGAGACCGTGAGGGTATGATAGGTGATATTTGACCTGATTAGAATGCACATCCCAGGAAAGTCCAATATCTTAGTGTACAGTTTGAGCAGGAGCATTCTCTTTCTTCATGAGTGTTTTCTGGATCCAAGGGTTGCTGCTCAGATCTTTCAGTGTTGAGCACTCCATGTTGTGACCTGCTCACTTCCCTGTCTAAGACCAAGTGCAGCAGCTCTTATGCCTTAGTTCTCCCTCATGGACAAGTCACTCAGGGATGCTGTCACAAATGCTTGGCTCTCAGGCCTTCTGTATGCTTATCCTGTGACCCCATTAATAATGAAGTTTTTCAGAAATCAGCCCATTGCAGAGTGACTGCAATCTTCATTGCCCCTTTAGGTCTTGCCAGGTGTGGTTCCCCTTTCTTTGACCTCTTCTGAGACACCCTCCTTGGGTTCTGAATCCCATTCCAGATCTTGTTTCTCACCTGGTGAGTCTCGATCTGCCAAACCTTCGGACACTCAGGTTAATTACTTTGTTTCTCCAATTCCTTGATGCCTAGGAATCCCGCTCTGTCAGATAGTCATACACATATTAGCTTCTTCTAGAAGGTGTCTGCTCATAAAGTGTATGCTAGTAAGTGGAAGCGATTCACTTTGTTGGCTAATTCTCAGGGTTTGGATCCTTTTTCAGTGCAATTAGAGGCTATTCTGGGCTTTCCCGCAGATTTGTTTAATAGCTGAATGACTGCAACACAGAGTTAAAGTGCAATTGGCAGCTATTTCCAGTTTTCACATTGTAGGGATAATGATATTGGCTGCCCTTAAGATCTCAAAGGCCTTCCTCAAAGGATCCTTTTTACTTTGTTGTCCTGTCTGAGACTCTGTCCAATATTGGGACTTGCCTTTCATGCTCCAGATTCTTGTGACATCTCCTTTTAAGCCCTGTGCTATTGTTGCTTTGAATTCTTTGTATTGGAAGACTCTTTTCTTGGTGGCCATTACCTCTGTCAAATGCATGTCAGAGCTGCAGGCCATCTCTTCTGTCCCAACTTATTTTTGGTCTTTTATCAAGACAAGTCTGTCCATTAGACCAGACCCTGCTTTTCTACCCAAGGTGGTGTCAGAATAATTTGAACCAGTTCATTCATCTGCCCCTATTTTTCCAATAGGGGCGAATATCACCTGCATTGTCTCTATGTCTATAGGCAATTGAGGTTTTATCTGGAAAGAATAAAGTCCTTTAGAAATTCTAGCCATTTGTTTCCTTTTCTAGGTCTTGACTTGAATGTGTCTGTATCTAAGATCACTCTATCCAAACATCCAACTGTATTTTCTTTGGGTATAGTTTGAAGGGAAAATCTTTGTGTCACAAACTCAAAGGTCATTCTACCAGAGTTATGACTACTTCTATAGTTCTTTTTTACCAAAGCTGCTTTGGATGACATTTGTGCAGCTGCTACTTGGGTGGGTCATCATGTTTGTATCTCAGTACAAAATGGATATCCAGTCGAGGTCTACAGCTTTGTTTACTTACAGTGTATTGTACAACATCCTTCCATGCAACTGCCCTAGGGTGTTACATTGCTGGGGACTGTGTCCCACATGTTGAACTCAGTCAGAAAAGACAACATCAGACACAAAGGTTATGTACTCACCATAACAATGAATCCATGTTGTCCATTTCCATCTGGTTCAACCTCCCCCTCCCATCCTGCTCCGTCTGTGTGGCTGTGTTTTTATCCAAGAGATGACTGAGTCAGGAGACTGCTTCTCCTCTTTTCATGAATTTTTAGTTTCGTGTTTTCTACCCTTTCAGGGACTAGGTCCTGAAGTTTATATAGTAAGGGGGTTCAAACTCGATCTTAGGTAGATCTGGTAGGTCAGTAAGTTTTGGGTTGAGGAGGCAGAGCCAGCAGGGTAAAATCTTTGGAAGCTGGCCACAGTCAGATCTGACAACTCATAGGTTGAACCAAATGGAAACAAACAACATAGATCTATCATTATGGTGAGTACATAACTTTTGATTTTGGGACCCCTTCTCTGACAGATCCTTTTAACGCTCCTGAAGGGTCACCTAAATACTGCAGTCTCGTGGCAGTCGTGGGGCACTTTTTCCTCTGCAGCCATTAGCCTTGGCAGCCTTCAACCAAGATTTATGGGTGCAGAAATTCATAACCAGAGGCAACATAATTCCATTACTTTTTGTTCCTGTCAGTATAAAATTACTTTTTGAGGTCCCTCCCCCCACACACAAAAAGAAAGCCTGCAGCACAAGTGGTAAAGCTGCAATACAAGCAAGTCAACCAGGATGCCCCACCAGATGAGCAAGGATCTGGAGTCTGTTTTTAGTGCCATAAAACAGGGAACTCACCCATTTAAACCATTTTGAGAAGCTGGCAGAGTTCCAGATTGTCACTCTTCAGTCCAAGGGCAGTTGGATGTACTCATTAGGCCTTCAGGATGCATGCATTCTTACAGCTTTGCTTTGAGTACATGGTTGTACTGGTTTTGTTTTAGAGCTCTGATTTTCAGCATATGTTAAGTGTACGTGGTCCAGCATTGTCCTGTGTATTTATGCAGTGACTGTTGATATAGCTCCATTTCAGTTCGCTAGTAGTTTGAGCCCACACTGTATGTCAAGGTGTATCTGACCACAGAGTTCTCACATTGTGACTGACCATAGTGATCCCACACTGTATGTAGAGTTGAGTCTGACCATAGAGATCCGACACTCTATGGTCAAATTCAGCTCAACATGCAGCGAGGTATTTCTATGATCAGATTTACCTCTACTCTGAGATCCCAAACTGTATGTAGTTGTGAATCTGACCACAAGAAACCACATTGTATATGTGGGTGAATCTGTCCACAGAGATCTCACACTGTTTGTAGATGCGAACCTGACCAAAGAGATCTCACACTGTATGTACAGTTGAGTCTGACTATAGAGATCCCACACTGTGTGTAGAGGTCAAATTGGATCCCAGAAACCCCACACTGTATGTAGAGGTGAATCTGACTACAGTGAGCGGCACTTTTTCATCACTTCAGCTGACTTTCTTCATGAGGGTGTGCTGCACATCCCTAAAGTTACTTTTTATTGCCAGTGTCTTTATTTGAATTCATTCTGTTCATGCCTCCACTCAACTGATACTACACATGACCTGCATCCCCACTTTTTAAATTGTGGTATTGAGACCACAAAATGGTTCCATTTAGCCATTCTTGTCCAAGCATGACCAGATTACATAGATGGTCAGGCCACCAGCCACATGCTGATGGATTTCACCTCATAACTGACTGCAAAAGTGGGTCACCATCCTAACATTGCCAGGGTCCCTATTATACTGATTGTTAAACTAATTAGGCTCCTTTTCTGGAATGCCCTTTCTCTAGTCCCATACCTACTTGTTTGGAGATTCTCAACCAGCAGAAGGCTGTGGATGGTCTTCCTCTCTGGCTCTGTGGGGACATGTACGTCTCCCCCACAAGTTGTTCATATGACAAGACTACTTTATTTTTTAAAAATAAATTATGTTGTATCAGTAATTTACTTTTTATCAAATATAATTTCTGTAATTATATACATCAGAGGTCCTGACAGCATTTAGACGAGTACTTCATTTACTTTAATGGATTATAATTCTTTTTTAAGATTTAATTCTGTTAAGGTAACTGGTTTCAGGGCATCCCAGCACAAAGCAGGCATTTTGTTCTTTTCAGGTTCAGGTAGTGCAATTTTGAAGTCCCTTATTAGAATGTTTCTTTTATATGGCAGAATTATGTGTTTTAACAATTGCAACTTATCATTGAGTTGTGACCTTGATATTCGCTGCATGGCGTTTGATCATTCATTTCCTTTCTTATTGAGATAAGGTAACTAGCATTTTAAAATAGGTTAAACTTTCGAAAGATGAAGCACAGATCATTCTTAAGCAAAGTGATAATGGTTCTCTTCAGAAATGTTATCAGTGTTTACAGTTTGATCATTCATTTCCTTTCTTATTGAGATAAGGTAACTAGCATTATAAAATAGGTTAAACTTTCGAAAGATGAAGCACAGATCATTCTTAAGCAAAGTGATAATGGTTCTCTCTAGAAATGTTATCAGTGTTTACAGATTTCCTGTACAGGTGCAGTAATATTTCACAAGTCACATTCCGAGAATTCTTGCCTGACCTTTTCAGTTAGTGTAACAAGACTGTATATGTAGACTTCATTTCTGTAGCATTCATCATTGGCATTCATCATTGGCTCTTGATTCTTTTAGTGTGGCTCTATGTAGTGTACCTTTCAAGCAGATGTACTTTTTGGCAAATGTCTGGTTTATGATCAATAACAATGTTGTTGTTGTGTCTTTCGGCTTTTCCTGGTTAGGGGGTCACCACAGCGGAACTCCGGTCCGCTAATGATTGGTAGTTGATATTTACGTGACGAGTTACCAGCCCTGACGCACAACCTTCAATGAAGGTACACCCATTCATGCATGTCTCCACGCAGAAGATGCTCTAGCTGAGAATCGAACCAGACAGCATCTTACTGTGAGGTGACAACGCTACCGCAGCACCACCACCGCGGTCAATAACAATATACTTCTATAAAAGCTAGCCTGATGTTTATATCTAGACAGAGTGTCCATTCTCCCTGTCATCGGTCATTATAGTACTGTGTGTTTTGCAAGGAAATAGTATTTTAGTCTGGAACCAATGGGAGATGTAATTTTTTTTTCTTTTGTGAAACTTGACTCAGTGCTTTGTTAGCTACCTAAATGAAACTTTGTAACGTGGGTATATTTTGGGCTTGCATATCCTGAATAATTGAGTTTTTCATGGTTACAAGTATGTGAATTTTCAATTTTGCGAGTTGGCTAATTATGACAGTGCAAGCTGAGCTGTACTGCTGTACTAAAGTGCACATGCTACCCGTTCTTCAAACTTGTTTAGTGAATATGCTTCGCACTACACGATATCATCTCTCATCCTAACCAGCTTGATGTCCTGACTGAAATCACTGTTGCAGTATTCAGAACAGATGGGTTGTCGTCCACTGACATACCAGAGCTTAACCTTCCTGAGGACATATGTATGGATGATGACCTGAGGTCATTAGTGTAGAGGGTATACAAATGGGTGTATGTGTGAAATCCCCAGACTATCTCTCTGCCAGCCCGAATGCAAATCGTTGCACCCGATGGACTGTTCTCGTTTGGTCAGATTAGTGCCCCACTTGGGATCCTTCCTTTCTAACCTTTTAACTGTGTATTAATTGTTATTCGATGTCAGCTAAGAGGGGTAAGTGCGAGTACTCCAGTACCTTCCTCGAGACCCAGCACTTAAAACGCTTAGCCCACTCTACCATTTCAGAATCCCCAGACATCTGCTTTCTTCCCAAGAAGAAACTTAAGAGGCCTAGAGAAGATTTGTCTTACATCATCTCTGAAATGCATGTACCCATTGAGGTGGTCAGACTACTCTGATGAACCACACCTCATTACCTGAGAGGGCCCACACTCAGATCCTAGTACAGTAAGAGGTTCCTGGAACACCTAGTGAAATGTGCCAGGGCTTCAGTCCTCAGAAGTTGGTACAGGCAGGTTGTTGTTTGTCTTTTCGGCTTTTCCCAGTTAGGGGTCGCCACAACGGAACTCCGGTCCGCTAATGATTGACAGTAGATTTTTATGGTGCCGAGTTGCCAGCCCGATGCCCAACCTTCAACGAAGGCACGCCCATTCACACGTCTTTCGAATGCCACTCGACCACGGGGAGGACATGCAGACTCCACACAGAAGGCAGTCCAGCTGAGAATCGAACAGGGGAACCTCTTGCTGTGCGACAACAACGCTACCGCTGTACCACCGCGGCTTCAAGTTGGTACAGGCAGGTGTTACTCCTAAAAAGAAAAAACAAAAACTCAAGCATACAATGCCCCCTTCAGCTTCCAGGGAAAAGAACGGATAGATTTTTCTCAGGGTTATTTAAAGCCGTTATATCCCTAAAGTCTCCATCCTTTGTGACCTAGCTTACATAAGTTACCCCGAAAAAGCAGGCATTGGATTCTTCCACTTCTGAGGAGGAACCAGAGGCTGATTCAGCCATTCTGAGGACTTCTTCTCATAACTATACTCTCCAGAGCAGCTCTCTTTTGGTGAAGAGACTCCCTGTCTCCTGTTTCCCCCCTTGGATCAGGTCTCCTTTGGAGAAGTGTTGCAGAACACGATGAAGCAACTTGCACGTAAAGTGACAACCTAAACAGGTTTCAGAGGTACAAAAAGAGATAGTACAACGTTTTGAAGATGGACACTCCTGGACCACCTCCAGTCCTCCTCTGTGCTGGAAGCATATCTGGGTGCCTTTCAAGTCAGTGTCTCCACACCTCATTCTCAACCTCCAACATCCAGAAGGCCAGGTAGGTTCTATAAAGTTTCTGATGAACTTAAATACCTATACAGAAATTCTGTGGCAGATCCTGTTGCTGTTTTCCTGGCCTCAGTCAAGCCTTCCAGGCTGCTTCCCAGTACTAAAGTACTTGCCACTAAGGACAGTCATGCAGTGGATAGGTAGGGTAAAAAAAGTGTACACATTCTCCACCGTGGCTTTCACAGCCATTAACTACAAAATTCAAATGACTAAATACTTAGTCTCTGTGCTTCATGTCCCGGGCTTCAGGAATAGCCAGACACAGCACTGAATGCAGCTCTGATGCAGTGGATATCTCTTCAGGGCAGCTGCTACTGGCTCAGTCATCAGGAGGTATGGCTGGCTATAAGGTCAGCCTATTTCTGAAGATTTAAAGTCGAAACTTTGACCCTCCTCTGAATACTAACCTTCTGATTGGCCCACAGGCTGCCAGTCTTTACAGAGCATTACGGAAACGAGGCAAAACAATGAAAGACTACAGTCAGATTCTTCTTGCCACAGTTCCTGGGTACCATAGGAGTTATTCAGCAAAATTTACTTCCTTTGCTAAGAGACTCAAGGACCTCTCACAAGCAAAGAAAATCCCCTAAGAAAAGGTTCTCAGGTAAACCTCAGAGGGATACCACTTCGGGGAGGTCTCAATTTGGTAGCAGGCCCCTGTGACTATCTTCCCTCCCTCCCAACCCCCACCCCTATCTCAAGAAGACTCCCCTCCCCCCATTCTGGGAAACAGTGACCACTGATAAATATGTCTCGGAACACTATCAAAGAGTATTACGCTATGACATGGGAAAGCATTCCCTTTTCCAAGGGTTTACAAATCTTCCCTTACCTGAACAACCTTCTAATTCAGGCTCTCCAAGGGACGCCCTTCTCAAGCATCTTCATTACACTGTCCATCTCTTGATTCTTTTTGAGTTCACTATCAATTTCAAAAAATCTCATCTCAGTCCCACCCAGGACTTGATCTTTCTGGACTGCAGACTGAACACTTCTACTATGCATGCCTTTTTCCCCCTTAGGGGAAAACCGCCACCCCAGCCAACTACTTTAGAACACTCACAACAGAGACTCACTGCATGGCAGTAGAGATCCTAAGGGCTCTGGGGTTCATGGCTGCCACAGTCCCTGTGCTTACCCTCACCAGAATACACACAAGAAAAATACAGGGGTATCTGAAATCAGTGTGGTCCCAACACTCACACCTTCTTGATGCCCTCATCCATCTAATGTCCTGCATCAAGAAGGAACGTTTGGTGGAGTAATCAAGTCACTGTCAACCTGGGTATTCTGTTCACCCCTTCCCCACACAGACAGGTCATGGGAGCTTGGATGGGAGGCCATAAAGTTCGGGGGGAATAGTCCACCCACCTGGTAGAAGACAACGCCAACCTAAAAGAAATGAGGACACTTCTGCACACCCTGCAGACCATCTCGCACCTCATGAACCCAGGCAGTCTGCTGATATACACAGACAACACCACAGTGATGTGGTACTTATGAAAGGAGAGAGGCACAAGATCCTACTCCCTGTGCAGACTGGCACAGGATGCCTGGCACTTTCAGATGGAGAATGTGGTGGCAGACTGTTTAAACAGAGACATGGAGGATCTTCATGAATGGACTTTGAACAGGAAGGTCTTCAAAGCTATCACATTCCAGTGGGTACCACCACAAATGGACCTTTTTGCTTCCTCGGAACATCACCAACTTCCTCTTTTGTGCACCAGGAACCCATCTATACTAGCCCAGAAGACAGGTGCATTCTCCTTGCAGTGGACAGGGAAGTTCCTCTGCATACCCTTCTCCTCCTCTGCTTCTAAGACTACTACTCAAGGTCCAGAAGGACTCTGCAAAACTTCTGCTTCTGACCAGGACAGCATTAGTTTCCTTTTCTATTTTGCCCCTCAAAGAGAAGTTTCTGGAGAATTCCTCTATAACCTGATCTCCTCACTCAACAGAAAGGGCATCTTCTTCATCCCAATCTGTCCTCCCTCAGTCTCACTCTCAGGATAGTAGGATTTTAATCCCTAAAAGACATTTTTTCTCTGGAGAGGTAATGCGGGTCCTACAAGAAGCCAGGAAACCCAATACCAAGAAGTCATACATGGCCAAGTAGAAAAGATTCTCCACTTGGTGCCATAAATACAGACTGTAACCCCTTTTGTCAGACACTCCTACTGTACTTCAGTACCTCTGTGAGCTACTACATTCTGGTTTGGCCTATTCATCCACTAAAGCCCACTTATCTGCTATTAGTGCATGCTTACCTTTGTACCCCCCCCCCCCCAATGTCCAGGATAGAAGTTACACTTTTCCTAAGATGGGTTTTGCACCTTATACCTCCAAGGAAGCCTACCACACCACCATGAGACCTAAAGTTTGTGTTGGAAAAACATCCCCATGTGCAACATCTGCCATCCTAAAATTCTGTACAAGAAAACCATTCTTCTGCTGGCCCTCACCTCAGCTAGCAGAGTTTTTGAACTTCATGCTGTCATAGCCATTCCCCCTTTTCTTACCTTCCATAAAGATAGGGTAAGCCTTAGTGCCAATCTTTCCTTCCTTCATGCCTAAAGTAGTTAATGACGTGACCCTTAACCAGACCATCAACCTGCCAACTTCCTTCCCAATCCCCAAAACAGGGGGAATGAATCTTACACTCTTTAGACATTCACAGGCAATTGAGATTTTACCTGGATAAAATAAGGATATCAGGAAAACAGATCAAGTCTTTGGTCTCCTTCATGGACTGCAAGTTGGGACAATCAGTTTCTAAATAAACTATTGCATCCTGGTTTTCAAAGGCTGTCTCCTTCTGCTATTTACACCATGAAAAAACTTTGCCCTCCTGCCCGAAGGCACATTCCACTCAGGCAGTGGCTTCATCTGGTGCTTTCTACAAGGTGGGTGGGTGGGATACCAGATCCATTTTAGAGGCTGCTATCTGATCTTCTGTCCACTCCTTCAGTAAACACTATAAGTTAGATGCCTTTCCTCGGTCCAGGGTGGCTTTTGCCAGAACTGATGTTTCTGGCCTCCTGTATTCTACTGCCTCACTTTAGCAATCCACCCTTCTCTCTAAAGCTCTGGGAATCACACATCTTTATGAATACTGCAACAGTGATTTCAGTCAGGACATAGTACAGTTGTGTAAGAGCTTATCATAACAGTAGATGTCCTACTGATCACTGTAGCAGTATTCCTTCCCTCGCTCATTATCCCCCTACTTTTTCCTATACACACACACACACACACACACACACACACACACACACACACACACACACACACACACACACACACACACACACACACATACACACACTCTCCCAGTTTATACCATCACTTTTTTGGGGGGAGGTTACTTACCTGTTCGCAGTATGTCCTTCCTGGCTGACCAGTCTCTTCTCTCAGCTGTCTTCAGGCCACAGGCTTGAAAATAGCCTAAAGATCTCACATATGTCCATTTATATATGCCGTTAGGGCGATGAGCTGAGGTCATAATCTGGACGTATGCATTAGAGAAGGTAGAACTTTGATACATACCCCTGCCGGACGTCAGCGGATGACAACCCATCTGTTACGAATACTGCAACAGTGATCAGTAGGACAATCTACTGTTATAACAAGTTCTTACACAAATGTACTTTGTGTTTGAGACATTGATGCCAACAAATTCACCTTAAGAGTGAAGTTTGAGAGGTGAACATGATGTCCAGGTTGATTACACATTGCAACAAGGTTAAGATTGGAGAGACTAGGTCATCATTCTTTATAGAGCATGGAGCGTAAACCTTTCATATATTACAGTAGTTAAAAATTTAAAAAACAAACAAAAAAGGCGCACTAAGTGAAAGATTTAAACACTTTACGCTACCACATAGAGAACATCCACTGCAGAATGTCATCAGGAAGTGCAAAGTACTTTAAACAAGTTAAACATGACATTTAGACAAATAGAATGGCTGAGTGAAGTGTTGAATGTTTTAGTAATGTTTAAGCTTCCTGCCAGTGTTACTTGGTAGCTCATGACTGCTGTTAATGCTCTAGAGTGAGACTAGAGCTTACCAGTGAGGAATGCCTAACAGAAGTTTTTTGAGCATCTGTCTGACATCAAAAAGGTACTTAAACATGTTCTTTCCCCACTTTTGAATCATAATCTCAGAGCTCAATGTATTACATACAATTATTACACTTGAAGGAAAACTTTGTGTGCATGCAGCTGCTTTCCTGTAGTCAACTAAGTTCTGCATTTCAGCAACTAAATGTAGTAGGAGTTAGGGCTTTTATTATAAGGTGTGATTACAATATCCGATTCAAAGCTGCAATTTATTTATTTTATTGAATTGGTATTTTATGAAGTGCACTGGTTAAGCTGTAAGACAAACTTACAACCACATAATGTGCATCATCATCATCTTTCGGCTTTTCCCATTAGGGGTCGCCACAGCGGATCATCTCTTTCCAATTCCTCTGCATCTTGCTCTGTCACACCAACCGCCTGCATGTCCTCTCTCACCACGTCCATAAACCTTATCTTAGGCCTTCCTCTTTTCCTCTTACCTGGCAGCTCCATCCTTAGCATCTTTTTCCCAATATACCCATCATCCCTCCTCAGCACATGTCCAAACCAACGCAATCTCGTCTCTCTTGCTTTGTCTCCAAACTGTCCAACATGAGCTGACCCTCTAATATACTGATTCAAATCCTATCCATCCTAGTCACACCAAGTGCAAATCTTAACATCTTTAACTCTGCCACATCCAGCTCTGACTCCTACCTTTTTGTCAATGCCACTGTCTCCAACCCATATAACATAGCTGGTCTCACTACCCTCTTGTAGACCTTCCCTTTCACTCTTACTGGTACCCGTCTGTCACAAATCACTCCTGACACTCTTCTCCACCCATTCCACCCTGCCTGTACTCTCTTCTTCACCTCTCTTCCACATTCCCCATTACTCTGAACTGTTGATCCTAAGTACTTAAACTCATAATGTGCATGCTAAAAGAAATATACTTTATAAATAAAATGGTTAAATGGAGCTCATTTGTGAAATTATACATGTATAACCAACCACCTGTGGAGACTGTGCCCCCACAATTCCCATAAATTACTAAACAATCACAGTACTTCTGAGATAAATGAAGTATTTGCTTTTGCTTTAAAATCAAGTATTTCCTTTATATTCAAGTTTGTGTAACTTCAGAGTTGGTATATTTTAGTACAGTGGTTGGTTCAGGGAGTAGCGTCATTGATGAATTGTTTATTAGTTTGTATAATTCACAAGTCCTGAAGTTTGTTTTTGAGGTCTAAATGCCTAGACAAATAGATGTGTGTATATATATGTGTGTGTTTAAATATATATGTTTGCTTACTATAACGACCAAAACAGAATGACCAGTGAGAAACCGCTCTACTTTCCAAAAACACTTTTAATCACAGAACACACTTCTCTTAGCGCCTCGGCCGTAGCCTTTACAGAGTAAAAACTTTCATTGTTAAAAGGTATCTTATTTATACAATTTCTGTTAATTAGTTAATTAACAATTAAATTATCACAATTATTCAATTCTCTTCTTAAAGTTAAAAAATATTATATAAAACTATGCCAATTGCATTCCTTGTTCATACCCTTAGGTATAAGTGTGTCATATTTCATTATTAAAATAGATTCCTTCTGTCTTAATACATATTTTAATGACTCTACATTTCCATATTGTAATGTTACTTGTTCCAGCACTGTTGCTTTCATGGTTTTTATTTCACCATTGTGTTCTTTATTAAAGTGTTCGGCTACAGGACTGAGAATTTTATTATTTCTGATATCTCTCACATGCTCTTTTATTCGTTCTGCCAAAGATCTTTTTGTTTCCCCTATATAACATTTATTACAAGGGCACATTAAACCATAAATCACACCTTTACTATGACAAGAATACGTTCCCAGTGTATTAAATCTTTTTCCCCCTATTTTCTCTATTTTTGTTATTATATACTGGCATACAGAGCATTTACCACAGGGAAATGTTCCTTTTATTTCCACATTCTCCAGCATTTTCTCTATAGGTCTTCTATATTTTGCATGCACCAGAAAATCCTTTAAATTTCTTCCCCTTTGGTAAGAAATTCCTAACTTCGTGATAATGACTGAACATCCCTTCTAATTTGTTCCCAGTATTCCTTAAATACTTCTGTCAATCTCTGAGAAAATAAGCTATATTTAGTAACAAAAAACATGTTCTCCTTTCCAGATGTCGTTTCTACAGCTTCTTTTCTTTTTTTACGTCCACCTACATTAACTTTTATCCCTCCTTGTTTTTTTATTAAATATTTTCTGTACGCTACCGTACACGTTATCCATCTCATAACCTCTTGAAATAAACATCACAGCCACCCTCTGAGCCTCTTCATATGCTTCTTTTATGTCACTGTTCAATCTTTTAATCCTAAGCATTTCTCCATATGGGATAGATTCTATTGTATGCTTAGAGTGACAACTTGTAGCATTCAACATCAAATTTATTTGATTAAACTTTCTGTATATATTAGTATGTATTTTTTTATTCTTATCACCTCTAAGTGTAATATCCAGAAAATTAATCATTGTACCTCTCTGAATACCATCAAATTTAATACCAAATTTATTAACATTTAAATACTCTATAAACCCAGATGAAATTTCTTTTCCCCCTCTGCAAATAAAAACCAAGTCATCTATAAATCGATAATACTTTATTACATATTTTCTAAAAAATTCACTTCTGTAAATATGTACATTCTCCATTAACCCCATAAATAAATTGGCATATGCTGGGGCAAATGCCGCTCCCATTGCTGTACCTATATTCTGCTTATACAGGTTACCTTCAAATTCAAACATGTTATTTTTAAGACAAAAATCCAGTAGTTCTTTGATATACTGAGTCTTGGGACTATCCCCTAAGAAATATTGCATGGCTTCTAAACCCAGAGTATGTGATATATTGGTATACAAACTCACTACATCTGTTGTTATAAAATACATATTCTCATCCCATATCACATCTTCAATTTTACTCAGAAAATCAAAAGAATCCTTAATATAGGATGTCAACTTCATTACTTCCTTCACTAAGATTTCATGCAAAAGACAGCTTAAATTATATGTGAAATAACCTGTAGCTGACACTATAGGACGGCCAGGCGGTTTTACTGGGTCTTTATGAATTTTAGGAACACAAAAGAATTTTGCTATTGTACTTCTCCTAACTTTAAGTTTGTGTTACATCATAGGTTGTAAAATAATGTAATCTTACACCTTTATTTAACAACTTCTGAAACTCATTTTGTGCATGTATTAAATTTGATGTATTTATTCTACTATATACATTCTGATCATCTAAATGTTGCTGTAAATGTAAAAGTGTGTTCTGTGATTAAAAGTGTTTTTGGAAAGTAGAGCTTTCTCTCACTGGTCATTCTGTTTTGGTCGTTATAGTAATTTTCAGTTCTACAAGGAGTGGTTACATATATGTATGCTTATCCATATTTATCTTTCTTTTTCTTATGCACATATATTACACTTACTCTGTTCATGAGGTGGTGTTATGGAAACCTGAATCATTTCCTTTCATTGGTTCCTTTTTCATCAACCTGTATTGTTATTTGGCAGCCATATTTAAGCTGAGAAGACATCAGGATTATCATTGGTAGTGTTTGCATGTGTGTTTGTGTGTGAAACTGGTGGAGTGAGTGGTGCCTATGTGTTTTGGTGAAGTTAGTTTGTGTATGTGAGTGACATTTTGTTGAGGTTTATATTTGATTGTGCGCGAGTGACTTTCTGCTTGTTACCTCTATATTAGTATGAGAGAATGGAGTTAGAAGTTTCTCCTTTTCCTCACTGCTGTGCGATTTCAGAATTAAGATACATAATTTAGTTGGGGGGAGGTCAGGTGAACAAAATGCTTGGTTTGTGGACTTTCCTTACAATCACAAGAAAATAAGCAGTCTGTATATATCTGCAATGGATGTGATCATGATACAGTTAAAGGTGGATGCGACAAATCCATTCATAATCACCATATTAGATGACTCACTCCTCCGCACCCGATTTATGGAAAGGTGACTGAGAGTTGGCAGTGCAAATGTTCTGTGATTCTTTCCCCTTCAAAGTGATAGATTTTGCATGTGACTCTTATTCTTATTATTAGGTATGTTTTTCCCAGTTTAATTTCTCCAAGTCGTTTGGGTTTCTAGTAAAGTTCATGTAATTAGTATTGTTTCAGTTTTTGAAGGTAGCCAAAAGTACTTTTCGGTGCAGTCGCAATGTGCCCATAATTAACTCCTGCAGTTCGGGTCTGTATTCTGTATTAGAACATCGAATGTTCTAAATAACGAAAATGCAGGACCTCAAAGTGCTTTTTTTGAGAATGCAGTACAGTGAAGTTCGGCATATTTGCCCTTTCCTCATTGTAGTGCGATCTTGGAGTTGGAGTATATATTTAGCAAGGGGGGGGGGCATAGCCCCTGGCAATAACGATTTTGAGGTCCTGCATTTTCACTGTTTAGAGCATTCGATATTTACAACATTCGATGTTCTAATATATACCCCTGCAATTCATATGGAGTTACTTGTATCAGTAGCATATCTAAATACAACTGTAAATTCTTTTTTTGACACCCATTGCTCCTACTACTATTGGAACTAAGTATCCTCCTTCCACATTGCCCTCATTTCTGCCTGCAAATCCTGGTATTTATGGCTTTGTAATCAGTGAGTGCAGCAGTTTCAGTGATCAATGCCACTTTTATCTTATTTTCATGGATTACTGTATCTGGTTTTTCTTGTATCTATTTTTCGAACTGTCGATAATGAGTGATCCCATGTGATATAAACTTTATTATTCTCTATAATGCTTTGTGGCTCATGTTTCCAGTGCATCTCAGGTACTTCAGTATTGTAATATTTGCACATTCCCCAGTGCAACAATCTTGCCACATTATTATGCCCTTCAGTATACTGCCGTAAGTGTTTCACACCCAGCAACAAGATGTGCGACTGGTTCCAATTCTGTTTTACAGAGCCTGCATTTTGTCTGTTTACATATTTAGGTATGTAGTTAATGTGTGTTCCGTGTAATGTTCAGTATGCTTCAGTCGTATTCTGCATGTTATGCACTGGTTTTTATCCTTCCGTTGATTGTACTTCTATTTTACACAGTGGGCTATGACAGTAATATATGTTGAGTGTCACCTAATGCACCAAAGATTATAATATACTGATTCCTTTCTTTGTGACTGAAAAGGGACATTGTTTCAGATCTGTTCAGGTCCAAGGATATCAAATAGCATGTACATTACAGAGCTGTTCTTTTAAAGAAAAAGGTTTTACATAGTCTGATGCTTAACATAATTTACTTGCCTATCTTCATTCATTGTGTTTTATCTTAAAACAGGAAATGGACCCTTGTTTAATTGCTTGGAAGGGAGGGGCTGTTTTGGCATGCTTGGATACAACACAAGAACTCTGGATTTATCAGCGGGAATGGCAGCGCTTTGGTGTAAGAATGATAAGAGAAAGAGCTGCATTTGTGTGGTGACTCACCATTCTGTATATGGATTGCTTTGCCTTTTATGAAATAAAACAAAAACTTCTGCAAATCTGAAGAACAGTTGTTAAAATATTGACACTTGTGTATTTAAGATGTTGAGCCTAAGCCAGACAGCATAAAATGAAAAACCAAAAAAAAAAAAAAATGCCACTGTAAATATTTAATAACAGCAGTGGTTTTAGTGGTTTTTATTAAACCCTTCCTATATTGGCTTTCTCTGCCTTTTTTTTGTTTGCAAGAATTCCTGCAAACCAGCTAATTGTGTGTGTGTTATTTATATATATATATATATATATATATATATATATATATATATATGAATGTATTTATTTATTTATATATATTTATCCATATATATATATATATATATATATATATATATACACACACACACACACACACACACACACACACACACACACACACACACACACTACTAAATGAAGCGTGGATGATTGGGGAATTAGTGTATTTTTATCCACCTAGGAAATACTGTTTGGCAGAAAAGATTTGTAATTCCTTACAAAAATGTAAAGATGGGGCAAAGTACACATTAAAATTTTTTTCAAGGCTTCTTTGGCAGTAGCAGATTAGATATTCTACCTGGTCTTTAGCTTCTGAAATTTAAAAAGAGATAGAACTGCTAAAATCCATCATGTTGGAATTGTTTTCCCATTGAATTAACCCGTATCTGTATTTAAAAAAATACAAGCGCTGCCCCATGGGGAAGCTTATTCTGTACTCATTTGTAAATTATTTTGTTTCTTTTTTTGAACCAAGTAAGCATTATATACAAGTGAACATCATGATGGCTGGGATATGGCTTCCCTAATTTTATGCTGTTTTCCAGAATGTCTATTTTTTTAACTGATTCAGAAGTTTAAGGTAGTGCATTTCAGGTGTTTTGTAAAGGAGAACAAGTTGACTGTATCGAATGTGAAGCTTATTTTATGGCAGTGGTGACATTTTAAATGAAAAAAAATAATGAAGTATATTTTGCTAAGAAACTTTGTTAAACAATAAAAACTGTTACTGGCTTTTTATTTATGGTTGAGACCTGTTTATTTAGAAATGATTGCTCATCCTGCTTCATATTGGTTATAATTGGTTACGTGACTTTGAGTGTTTTGCTTACTGTTCCCTGTTACAGTTGTGAGACCCAGAATAGGGTGTCCCCCAACATGAGTTCCTACCAAACTAATTGTTCCTTTCGTATTTTATCCCTTTGGTCTGAATGTGAATTGAGCCACTCTTGCTCTAGGCTGATGCCGCAATCCTTGACAATGCTGTCCACCAACTGGGACATATATTGGCTCTGTCCTGTACTGGACAAGGCCTAAACCTAGGCAGAACAGCAAGGTCTTAGTGTCATGTGCTGGAGGCAAGTTCTGGCTGTGTCCTTTGCTGGTGGCATCCTTGTCCAATGAGTGCAGCAGCTAAACCTTCATTCCAGTAGCCAGATAATTAAGTGGCTTACGAATGGTCATCATAATATGCTGCTCACTTGAGTGAGGATGATGTGTGTGACACCCTTGCACTGGCCCAGTAATCAAGGAGCCTCAGTCCTCACCACTAACACCATTGAGAGACGTGCACATTGGGAGGATGACAAGTACACACACAGTAAAGTACAATTTCCCTTAAGAGTAAACAGAGATCACAGTCAGTCTGGGGCTGGTTTCTCTCTCGCCAGATCCCCATTAAGACTCCCCACTGGCACAGCTATAGGGTTAAGATCTCAGCCGAGTGGTCAAGCCAAAACCTCCAGCATTCTCTCTGTCCAACCAGTGCTTTGTGTCCCTGCCCAAGTAGCTCAGACACACACACACACTGAGATTTGGTTTATATACAAACACACAGACACTCCTGGGGAAGGCTTGCACATATTCACTAGCTATGCCCGTTTCTGCTCAGACTATAGGGTAGTAATCACTGCCACCAACCACTACTTATCAGCTGCCATAACGCCCTTACAAAGGGTGAGCAATTCTACTCTGAACTGTTACTGTTACCCAAATGGTAAGTGTGACTAAGACTTGAAGGCTATTTAGGAGTGGCTTGTACAGTATCACCAAATACATGCAAGTACTGTAAGTGCTTAAATATTTCTAAACAAAACCAGCCACAATTAAAAGGTTTAAGTATACTTAATAATAAATAATAAAAGCACAAGATAATACTCATTAACTCAACATAGTGACAGCAGAGTTCAGAATCACAGGAAATATTTTAAAACAACATTGCAGGGCAGTCTCACATAAATACAGAAAAGATCTAGACTACTCTTGCTATATACATATCTATCTCTAGGAGATACTATGCCCTAAATGTCTTACTTACAGAGCCAGGCAAATACAGATGAGAAGTGTTGAATAAATGTTTATAGGTCTAGAGACAAATACATTATGCACTGACTTTCTCTCTCAGATAGTTCTTAAATTAATAATACACATTACTGCTGGGTTAGCTAGATGACATCACTATTTGACAATTGCCTCTAGTTCCCAGGCTAAACAGATACCAACAGAATTTAACATGTCTGTATGAAAAAATACTTATCTCTTAGAAGCTGACACTTATCTGTTAGATGTACAGCTGCTAGGAAGCCACAGAGCAATACAAAAACACTTTACATTTGAAACCTAGTAATTATCTCTGTCTCAAGACAATAGAAAAAACTCTAGCTGTAGACATTCTGTCTTCTAGCACTGGTAAACACCATCATAAAACTCTTTACTTGTCAACTTGTTTTCTTAGAGTTTTGCAAGTTAACTCTATATATTCCAACTTCTACCATGAAAACACACGTTTGCATAGGCATATAGTCCATGTATATTTCTGCTGTTTTTCAGCAGAGTGCACTGTGGTTACATTTTCAAAGCTGAACACACAACATACAGTTTAACACAAGTAACATATAGTTTTCTTACAGTTGTAAGACAAGCCTATGGATCATAGTAATATTTACAAATGTCATAGGATTATTTACAAAATTCTAGCTAGCTGGGCTGGCAGCTTCACATTTCTGTCCCCATGAGACCTCAAGCTAGATTTTCAAGTGACCCTTGAGAAACTTTGCTCGAGAGGGTTGAGTCTATCTGGGAATAACTTACCCCATTCCCTGTATTGAGAGCCCATCTGCATTGGCATTGCTAACCCCACTGTGCTCTGGCATTGTCATGTCATATGCTTGCAATGCCAGGCTCCACCTTAGTAACTTGGCATTTTGCTGGCTGGCTCGATGTAGCCATGTTAAGGGATTGTGGTCTTTAACTACAGTGAATTTTCTTCCATGCAGATAAGGATGAAGTTTCTGCAGTGCCCACACTATGGCTATGACATTCATTTTCTACAACTGCATAGCATTCCTCCCTGGGTTGCAGCCTATGACTGAGATAAGCCACTGGGTTCGCTTCTCCCTCTGAAGAAATCTGGCTAAATACAGACCCCACCCCATGGTTTGAAGCATCCACCTGCACAACAAATTATTTGCTGTAATCTGGACTGGCTAACACAGGAGATCATCCCAAAGCTGCTTTAAGCTTCTGGAATGCCTGCTTACATGCTGGGGTCCACATTACCTTATCTGGCCTGTTTTTCCCTGTCAGTTCTGTGAGGGAAGCAGCTATGGTACTAAAACTGGCAACAAACTTTCTGTAGTACCCTGCTGTCCCTAAAAATGCTCTCACCTGTTTTTTGGTAACAAGTGCAGGCTATACCTGAATGGCTTCCACTTTGGCCAGTTCTGGCCAGGTCTTACCACTCCCCACTCTATGTCCTAGGTAGGAGACCCCTGCCATACCCACCTGCCATTTGCTAGGCTTAATGGTCAACCCTGCCCTCTGTAGTCTGCCCAGCACCTCACTGACCTGCTGAAGGTGCTCTTGCCAGGAATGGCTGTAGATGGCAATGTTATCTAGGTAACCAAGGGCAAAATCTCCTGCTAAGATATAATCTACCAGCCTCTGGAAAGTCGCTGGGGCATTTTTCATCATAAAGGGGATCTTTGTGAATTCATATAAGCCAAAAGGAGTCACAAAGGCTAACCCCTTTCTAGCACTGGGAGCCAAGGGCATCTGCCAGTAACCCTTGGTAAGATCAACGTTGGTAAGATACTTAGCCCCACCCAGCTGCTCTAGAGTTTCATTTGTCCTAGACATGGGGTAAGCATCTGAGTCTGTGTGACTATTTAATTTCCTGTAGTCCACACACAACCTGGCGCTGCCATCCTTCTTTGGTACCAGCATTACTGGTGAAACCCAGGAACTGCTAGACTCCTGAATTACCCCTAGTTCCAACATTTCCTGTATTTCCTCCCTCAGAGTCTGACTCTCTCAGGCACCCTATAAGGGGCCTGCTTAATAGGCCTTTGAGGTCCTCCACATGGTGCCGCACCAGGTGGGTGCACCTTGGTTTCCCAGTGAACATGCCCCCAAATTCCTGTAACATTGCTCAGATTTCTTGAACCTGGGTAGGCGACAGATGTTCTTCGTGTTTCACTGTTGTAGTCATTACATTTGAGTAATCTGCTGGCAGGTTGCCCTCAATCGGCCTGATTAACAAAGTCTTGGGTCCTGCGTCAGTTGCTGTCCCTTCTTCCATGGCATCCGGTCGTGCGGGGTGTAAAACATGCAGCTAACATCATTACATCAGTCTTTCTTGCCGTGCGGTGCCTGAAGCAGAAGCAGTTCGCAAGTGCCGGTCGTCCGACTCCTGAAATTTTCGTTTTCGAGTTTCAGAACCAAAGTCTTCAACTTAAAGCTAAGTACCCCATTGGGGAAACTTTTTCTTGCTCCTTACCGATGTCAGTAAAAGTTAATAATTAATTGCATTACTTGTGGAAAGCAAATACCTCATAAAGATTTTCATCTCTACTGTATTCCTTGCCTAGGCCCTGACCAATGATGTACCTTGCTGTAGGTTTTGTGCTTTATTTAATCAGCACACTATCTGTCGTCTGTACATTTGTGCATCTAAATATTTCGGTTCTGGTTTAATTATCCAGAAATGACGTCTGTTAGCCATCTGACTACCGGGATTTCGAAAAAAACGCAAAGATAAAAGACAGAGACAGGCCGTTGAGGTCCAAAACCGGCGACGACTCTTCTCCTAAGCCAATCGCCAGTTCACCAGTACTCAGTGAGGCGCTTTCGCAGCCCCTGATACCCACTACTTCTGACTCACAGGCCTCTGCTGAGACCCATTCGGAGTCCGGTATGCTGTAAGATACTTCATCTATGAAACCCGTGGATGTCTCTACCTTGGATGGGTCCGGAGCCGCTGTGCAGGCACCGGCTTCTGAGGGTGTATTCAGGTCTACAGACTTGCATATTAAACCAACTCCACCTTCAGGCCTAAGGCCTAAATCTCGATTTATGTCGAAACAACCAATGCCCATGCCATATGTTCAGGCTCCTATGCCTAAAAAACAAATTATCAAAATGGCTGAAAATCTAATTACTCTAATCAGGGGTAGTCAACCCCCCCCCCCCCCCTTCTAAGAGCCCTAGGGCTGAGCTTGACTATTAATTTTCTGATCAGGACTCTGTTTCTTCTGACTCTTCTAATGACCTGGATTTGTCCATACCTACTTATGAGGATGTTCTTCATCTCACATTGCTGCAGTCATAACCTGTGGGTAGTCCGCTGTCCTCGGTCGGCCCGAATACCAAAGTGTTAGGCTGGCGTCGGTCATGGCCGCTTAGATCTGACGTCAGTACGCCGTGGTTCTAAAGCGCATGACCGACGTCATATCCTCAGTCTTTCTTGCCGCATGGTCCGAAGCAGAAGCAGTGTTTGCAAGTGCTGTTCGGCGTCCTGAAATTTTCGTATTCTGAGTTTCAGACCGAAAACCAAGTTGGGCTAAGTACCCCGTTGGGGAATATTTTTGTCTTTTCTTGCCTCAGTTAAATCCGGATGTCAGAAAAAGTGAATAATTGTATTTTTTGTGGGAAACAGATACCTCATAGGGATTACCACTCTCTCTGTATTCCTTGTTTGGGGCCTGAGCACGACGTAGTCGGGTATCGCTTTTGTGCTAAATTTAATAAGCGCACCATTAAACGTAGGTTAGATTGTGCTAGGCTTGTCTTCGGTAAGCGGTGTAATTACAATATGCCGTCGGATCCTCCGATGCCCGCTACCGCTAAGAAGCGTAAAGAGAAATCGTTGAAATCCAAGCAGGATGAGTCATCCGTTCCGGACGCCGGTTCTTTAGAAACCACGGTGGAATCTGTGGATCCGGCCGAGGTTTCAGCTGAGTCTCAGGGGGAACCTTTAGTTTTGCAAGATGTGGCCTCTCAGGAGTCGGGTCAGGCTGAGGGGGCCTCTCAGGTTGCTGTGCTCCCTTCTTTGCATGAGGTGGTTAGGCCTTCTCCCTCTGTCTCTAAGGTACCTTCCAAGGCCAGGCCTGGTTTGTCTTCCTCTGGCGTCAGTCCTAGTTCTGCAGGTTCTGTGCCTAAAAAACACATGCTTAAAATGGCAGAAGATTTGATTACTTTGATCAGAGGTTCTATGCCCCCTCCAGATAAGAGGCCTAGGGTGGAGCCAGAGGTGGAGGGATTGGAACATTCTTCAGATTATTCAGAGTCTTCGGCTGAAGACATTCAGGATTTTCCCCCTTATTCTGATTCTGACGCAGAGGATTCTAGTCCTTCTGCTTCCCCTCCAGAGGATTTTTCTTTTTCAGAAACCCTGCATTCTATGAGGGAGCATTTTAAATGGGAAGGTCAGGATTTCTCAGATTCCCGAAAGAGGCTTAGGGAATTCTTGTTTTTACCACAACATAGGCCCTTGGCTATACCTCCGGTTTTGGATGTTGTACAGGATGTTTTCTCTGAGGCTTCCCTTAATCCAGACTCTTTGCCTCCTGCCCCGGTTAAGCCAGACAGGTATTACAGGGTGCCAGAGGCTCATAAATATTTGTATAAGAGCCCTAGGGCTGACCCAGAAACTATTAGCCAGGGACCTAAGGGTGTCAGGGCTTCTGTTGTAGAGAATCCAGTTCCCATGGATAAGGACTCTAGAGCTTTGGATAGGTGGGGTAAAAAAGTGTATACCTCTTCCACTCTTGCAATGAGGGCTTTAAATTGCCAGTTTCATATGCTGAAGTACCAGAATTTTCTTCTTAGTCAATTGAAATCTAAGGTAGATGCTTTAGCAGAGGGCATAGAGTGTAAAGAATTACAGGATTTGGTTCATGCCTCTGATCAGGTGGGTAAGCATTCTTTGCAGTGTGGTTTTGATGCTTTGCAGGCCTCTTCCAGGGTGGCTGCCACTGGATCAGTTATTTGTAGGCACGCCTGGCTTAAGGATCAGAATTTGTCAGAGCATGTTAAAGCTCGAATTTTGGATGCTCCCCTTCAGTCTGAAGTTTTGTTTGGTTCTCCTGTGGAGTCAGTCTTGAAGAAAATGGAGGACAAAGCTAAGTCTATGCAGACTGTTAAAGATTTTTTGCAGGTGCAGCCCCCTAAGTTTAGCAGAAATTGGCCTACTAAGGGATGGGCTTACCCTTCTTCTGATTTACAGTCTAGGGGCAGATCTAGACGTGGTAGGGGCAGAGCTCATGCACAGGGTTCTTTTAGGCCTAGGACGTGGAGTTCACCTGCACAGTCTACAGGTGAGGGCAGGGGCCAGTCCTTTCGTAAACAGACCCAATGACCTGCATCTTCAGCTGCCCAATTCTTCCTGTCTGGCAGCTCCTCTGGGAGGAAAGTTGGCACTTTTCAGGCAAAATTGGCTTTTAGTCACCCAGGACAAATGGGTGTTGGACATTATAAACCGAGGCTACAAGTTTTATTTCCACACATTGCCCCCTTTCAAAGGCATGCCAGATGTTCCTCCTCAGCAAAAGGTGGAGGCTCACAAACAGATTTCTTTACTTCTTCAAATGGGAGCTATCCAGCAGGTCCCTCCGTCAGAAGTGGGCCTAGGATTTTATTCTCGCTTGTTTCTTCTACCAAAGAAAGGAAACACTTGGAGGCCAATTCTGGATTTGTCTATTCTCAACACATACCTGGACATTCCAAAATTCAAAATGTTGACTTTGCAACAACTTCTACCTATGCTAGGCAAAGATCACTGGATGGTAACTCTGGATCTCAAGGAGGCTTATCTTCATATTCCTATCAGGCCCAGCTGCAGGAGATTCCTGCGTTTTCGGGCTGGGACTTTACATTATCAGTTCTCTGCATTGCCCTTTGGCTTATCTACTGCGCCCAGGGTGTTCACAAAGGTTCTGGCTCCGGTGATAGCCTTCTTAAGGTTAAGAGGAATACAAATTTATCCTTATTTGGACGATTGCCTGATTCTTGCTCAAGACAAAGACAAGCTACTTCATCATCTTCAGTATGTTATGGCAGTGTTAAGGTGCCTAGGGTACTCTGTGAACGAAATAAAGTCCAGTCTAGTACCCTCTCAGGACATGTGCTTTCTGGGTGTGAGACTGAATACAGCCTCTCAGATGGTGTTTTTGACCCCAGACAAGCAAAGAAATCTTACCCTTTACTTCCAACAATTGTCTCTCCTGTCCAGGCTGACTGCAAGGACAGTCCTTCAAGCCTTGGGGTTCATGGCATCTTGTATTCTGGTGCTTCCCAATGCCAAACTGCATATGAGGAAGTTACAATGGTATCTCAAAAGTGTATGGACTCAACACTGCCACGATTTGGACACTGTCATTCAGATAATACCTTGCATTCAAAAGGAATTTTTGTGGTGGGCTCAGGAATGTCACCTAAACAAGGGACTCTCTGTGACCCGACCAGAGGCGAGTCAGATCTTAACGACAGATGCCTCGGACAAGGCTTGGGGAGCACACCTCAATGGAAAATGGGTTCAAGACACGTGGCCTGCCAGACTTCAACATTTGCATATCAACATGAAGGAGATGTTAGCAGTCCAATTTGCATTGATGGCCTTCAAGGATCTACTTCACCCAGGACAAGTGTTGATTCAAACAGACAACACAACTGTCATGTGGTACATCAACAAGCAAGGGGGAACCCATTCGTACCCACTTTGCAGACAAGCTATGATTTTGTGGGAGACTGCTCTCAGTTTGCACCTCACTCTTCAGGCAAGGTTTCTGCCAGGAGCACAGAACTCCTTAGCGGATGTTTTGAGCAGACAGATGGTGGATCCCCACGAGTGGAAATTGGATCCTCATGTATTTCGACAGTTGACAGTGTTTTGGGGGACTCCAGACATAGATCTGTTCGCTTCTCCACTAAATTTCCAGCTGCCAAAGTTTTGCACAAAGATGTTTCATCCAAAAGCTTGGAAAGTGGATGCTCTATCATTCAGTTGGAACAACCTTCACGTCTATGCCTTTCCTCCTTTGCCTCTCCTTCCCAAGGTGCTCTTGAAGGTCAGACAGGACAAGCCCTCCATGATTCTTATAGCTCCAGATTGGCCATGTCAGCACTGGTACCCTCTGCTGAGGAGTTTAGTACGGGAGCCTCCTTGGCCTTTGCCAGCAAGTCCACACCTTTTGTCCCAGGCAGGCAATCATTTCCTCAATGTCAGGATACAGTCCCTGCATCTGACATCCTGGCATATTCTGTTCTAGACCCTGGAGGATCGCAGCTTCCTCAACAAGTTTTGAATGTTATTTTGGAGGCCAGACGGCCTAGTACAAGGAAGGTTTATGCTGATAAATGGAGGAGATTTTTTCTTTGGTGTAAAGCAAAGTGCTTTGATGTTTCAGTACCTAATTTGAGTGTTTCACTTCAGTATCTTACAGAATTACTAGACAAAGGTTTGTCTTTCTCCTCTGTAAAAGTTCATGCTGCAGCCATTTCTGCTCACTATGACTGTGACCCACCATTATTCTCTCATCCTTTGTTTAAGCAATTTCTTAGAGGGGCAAAGAACATAAGACCCCCACGTAGAGCTCCTACTCCTTCCTGGGATCTCAATTTTGTGTTGGAGAAACTCACTTTATCTCCTTTTGAACCTGCAGCTACAGCTGAGTTGAAGTTTTTGTCTTGGAAGACAGCTTTTTTGTTGGCCATTACGTCTGCTAGAAGGGTATCTGAATTACAGGCTCTAATGGCAGTTGAACCCTTCCTAATTTTTCATAAGGATAGGGTCTCTGCGTACTAACCGTACTTTCATGCCTACAGTGGTCTCAAATGTGGCCTTGAGCCAGTTTATTCATTTGCCTACTTTTTATGCTGATCCCCAAAATAAAGGGGAAAAGATTTTGCACTCTTTGGATATCCACAGGCAGTTGCGTTATTATTTGAGCAGAACTAAAGGGTTCAGACAGTCTCAACAGTTGTTTGTTTCTTTTGCTTTGGGTTCTCAGGGGAAACCTGTTTCTAAACAAACTATTTCTAAGTGGATTGGCCATTGTATTGCTTTTTGTTATTCTCATCATGATAAGGAGATTCCGGCTGGAATCAGACCTCATTCCACTAGGGCTACTGCCACTTCTACTGCTTTTCTGAGGGGTGTAGCTACTAAAGATATTTTGGAGGCAGCTACTTGGAGTTCAGTGCACACTTTTTCTAAACATTACCATCTCCCTCTTTATTCAAAATCTAGGGCTGGGTTTGCCACTGCAGTTTTGCAGGGCATGCTAGCAGCTCCCAATGCTTTATGATTTTACCAACCTCCCTTTACCTTTGCTTTGGGATTCTACCCACAGGTTATGACTGCAGCAATGTGAGATGAAGAACATAGTACAGTTTTGTACCTACCATAAATGTAGATGTTCGAAGATCCACATTGCTGCAGTCCAATTTTCCCTCCCTCCTTCCCCACTGTAGTTTGGGGTGGTTGTGTGGTTTGGGTTGTAAATATTGTTTGTACAGGGGTGGTTGGATATTTTCCTGTTTTTTGGCTTTGGCCTTTCTTTTTAGGGCCTTCTGACATCTGGGGCAAGAAAGACTGAGGATATGACGTCGGTCATGCGCTTTAGAACCACGGCGTACTGACGTCAGATCTAAGCGACCATGACCAACGCCAGCCTAACACTTTGGTATTCGGGCCGACTGAGGACAGCGGACTACCCACAGGTTATGACTGCAGCAATGTGGATCTTCAAACATCTACATTTATGGTAGGTACAAAACTGTACTATTCTGATGCAGAGGATTCCATTCCCTCTGCTTCCCCCCCTGAGGATTTTTCTTTTGATAAAACTTTACATACCTTAAGGGAGCATTTCCACTGGGAAAGTCAGGAATTCCCTGATTCAAAAAAGAGGCTTAGCGATTTTCTTTTTTACCTCGGCATAGGCCTTTGGCTATACCTCCTGTACTAGACATTGTTGATGATGTGTTTTGGAATTCAGTATAGCCCCTGATTCCCTGCCTCCAGCTCCTACTAAACCTGACCAATACTACAGGGTTCCTGAGACCCACAAGTTCCTTTTCAAAAATCCTGTTGCAGATCCTGAAACCATTTTTCAGGGGCCTAAGGGCATTAAGGCTTCTACTGCTAAAAATCCTACCCCTTCTGATAGAGACTCCAGGGTGCTGGATAGATGGGGTAAAAAAGTTTATCCTTCTGCAACCTTGGCAATCAGGGCTTTAAACTGCCAATTTCATATGTTAAAATATCAACAGCTTATTATTGGACTGCTTAAACAGAAAATGATGTTGATTTCTGACTGTGTGGAAAATAAAGATTTACAGAATTTATTGTATTCTGCTGAACAAGCTGGAAAACATACTTTGCAATGTGGTTTGATTCTTTAGAGGCCTCTTGCAGGGCTGCTGTTACTGGGTCTGTGTTTAGAAGGCATGCTTGGCTTAAGGAGCAATCTCTGCCTGATCATGTTAAAGCAAAATTGTTGGATGCTCTTTTAAATCAGGACTGCCTGTTTGGCAATAAGGCTGAAGAAGTTTTAAAAAAGATGGAAGGTAAAGCTTAAATCTATGCATACTTAAAAAGATTTCTTACAAATGCAACCTCCAAGATTTAGTAGGCACTGGCCTACTAAGAATTGGTCCTTTCCATCTCCTTTCAAGCCAAATCCAGACACATCGAAAGCACTAGGTTTTAGTCCCAGGGGACTCTCAGAACTAAGCAATGGGGGGCCTACACTTCCAAATCTGGAAATAAGACACTCCCTATGGTAAACAGTCTCAATGGACTTTCCTTTAAAATTACCAAGCACTTACCACTTAGCCACCCCTTTGGGAGGGAACATTGCTCTTCATGCAAAAAACTGGGAACTCATAACCCAGGGCAAATTGGTTTTAAATATAGTGTCCCAGGGATACAGATTTCATTTCCACATGCTGCCAACATCAAACGGGTGGCCAGACCTGCTCCCAAATCAGTGGGCAGAGGCTCAAAAACAAGTGCTTTCCCTCTTAAACATGGGGGCTTTTCAGCCAGTACCAGAACAGGAAAAGGGACAAGGTTTCTATTCCAGGCTTTCCTGGTACCCAGAAAAGACAAATCATGGCAACCAATTCTGGACCTTTGTACTCTAAACACCTTTCTGGACATTCCAAAATTCAAGATGCTGACTCTTCACCAGTTACTTCCTATGCTAGGCAAAGATGCCTGGTTGGCAACTCTAGATTTAAAAGAATCATACCTGCACATCCCAATCAGGGAATCTTGCAGAAGATACCTATGCTTCAAAGCAGGCTACTTGCATTATCAGTTCTCTGCCCTGCCCTTTGGCTTGTCTACTGCGCCCAGGATATTCACAAAGTGCCTGGCTCCAGTAATTGCATTTTGCAGGCAAAGAAATATTCAAATATAGCCATACCTGGAATTCAGGCAGAAAACCAGGGCATTCTTCTAAATCATCTGGTGTTTGTAAAAAAAGGTTCTAACTTGTCTGGGGTACACCATAAATGAAAAGAAATCACAACTGGTACCCTCTCAACAGATTACATTCATGGGTGCAAGCTTGAATACAACTGCCCAGATGGCTTTCCTCACGCCAGCGAAGCAAATTCATTTGGTAACTTACTTCAAACAATTGGCCACAAAAACCCTGCTATCTGCAAGACAAATCTGCAAGCCTTGGGGTTCATGGCCTTCTGCATTCTTCTAATCCCATATCCAAGACTGCATGAGGAAACTACAGTGGTACTTAAAAAGTCTATGGAGTCAACATTGTCACAGCCTGGAAACAATGATTCCTATCATACCTTGCGTACGCATGGAGTTCCTATGGTGGGCACAGGCCTGCCACTAAAACAAGGGACTGCCATTTACACTACCCCATGCCGCCCAAACCCTAACTACAGATGCATCAGATTATGCATGGGGGGCTCACCTGGCAGGGAAGTGCATTCAGGGCAAGTGGAACCCAAATCAAATGCACCTACATATCAATCAAAAAGAAATGTTAGCTGTACAGAATGCTCTGACAGCCTTCAAGGATTACATTCTTCCAGGACAACTAATGGTAAAGACGGACAGCACTATGGTTATGTGGTACATAAACAAGCGGGGGGGGGGGGTACACATTCCTACCCCCTCTGCAGACTAGCCATGGCATTGTGGAACATGGCCTTGAGCTACCAAGTGCACCTACAAGCTCAATTCCTGCCAGGAAAATTGAATACACTGGCAGATGGACTAAGCAGAAATCTTATGGACCCACATGAGTGGAAACTGGAACCACGGATTTTCAACATGTTGACAAGCAAATGGGGGAGTCCAGACATAGATCTGTTTGCTTCCCCCCAGAACTACCAGTTGGACACATTTTGCACAAGGGCTCCCCACAAAAAAGCCTGGAAAGTGGATGCTCTGTCCTTCAGCTGGAAAAACCTATCACTCTATGACTTTCCCCCTCTGCCTCTACTCTGCAAAGTTCTGCTAAAAGTCAAACAGGATAAACCAAGAATGATTTTGATTGCTGCAGCCTGGCCAAGCCAACACTGGTACCCGCTCCTGTGCAGTGTGTCACAAATATCTCCATGGCACCTGCCTCGGACACCTTCCTTGCTGTCTCAGCAGGAGAACCAAATTCTGCACCATCAGCTTCCAACATTGAACCTTGCAGTTCGGATAATCACTTAAATTCACCCTTAGCCATCCCTCAGCAAACCTGTGATGAATGTCATCTTGGAGACGAGAAGACCTAGTACTAGAAAATCTTATGCTGACAAATGGAAAAGATTCTGTGCCTGGAACCAGTCTTTAGGGATGAGCACAGCAGCACCCAATTTACCTCAGATTTTGCAATACTTAACTGAGATGCTTCACAAGGGCCTGTCTTTTTCCTCTATTAAAATCCACACTTCAGCTATTTCAGCTCACTATAACGCAGAACCACCCCTCTTTTCTCATCCCCTGCTCAAGCAGTATCTCAGAGTGGCAAAGAACTTGAGACCACCCAGGAGAGCTCCTGCCCCCCCTACCCCTGCCTGGGACCTTAACTTTGTTTTGGAAAAACTCACGCTACCTCCTTTCGAGCCTGCTGCTACTGCAGACTTAAAATTTCTTTCTTGGAAAACAGCCTTTCTTTTAGTAATCACTTCAGCTAGAAGGATATCTGAATTACAGGTCCTTATGGCAGTGGAGCCTTTCATCATCTTTATGACCAAGGTGGTTTCCATTGTGGCTCTTAATCAGTCCATTCATTTGCCGACCTTCTTTCCCAATCCACAGAACAAAGGAGAACGGATTCTGCGTTCCTTGGATGTGCACAGACAACTTAAATTCTACTTGGACAGAACTAAATTTTGAAGAAAATCTGATCAATTGCTAGTAGCATTTGCTGCTGGGGCAGAGGGGAAGGTGGTTTCAAAACAAGCCATTTGTAAATGGATAAGCCATTGCATTCATTTCTGCTATAAGCACCATGGAAAACCTATCCCCCAGGGGATCAGATCTCACTCCACCAGGGCGGCATCTACTTCTGCAGCCTTTCTCAGGGGTGTTCCTACCAGAGATATTCTAGAAGCTGCTACCTGGAGTTCAGTTCATACTTTCACCAAGCATTATCATTTACCATTTTTCTCTAAATCCAGAGCTGGCTTTGCCACTGCTGTCTTATAGGGCCTTATAGCTGGTCCTAATGCTGTATAAATTCCTCCTCCCAACCATAGCTTTGGGAATCTACCCAAATGTAATGACTGCAACAGTGAAACACGAAGAACATAGTACAGTTGTGTACACTTAGCATAAATGTAGATGTTCGAGTCTATTCACTGTTGCAGTCCTGGTTACCCTCCCTCCAGCCCCCTGTTTTTCTCTGACTATAACTCTATTTTCTGTTACTATGCTTAAAAGCCTTTTTGGTGTATTTGATTTTGGTTGGAGGTATATTTTTGTGTTTTTAATTTTATTTGCTCCCCATTCAGGGGGCACCTGACATCTGGGGCAAGAAAAACTGATGTAATGACGTCGGCTGCATGTTTTACACCCCTGACAACTTAACGTCATGGAAGAAGGGACAGCAACTGACGCAGGACCCAAGACTTTGTTAATCAGGCCAACTGAGGGCAACCTGCCAGCAGATTACCCAAATGTAATGACTGCAACAGTGAATACACTTTAACATCTACATTTATGGTAAGTGTACACAACTGTACTTTGCTGGCACATTGCTGCCCCTTCCACTGAGGTGTCAGTCTGAGCCTCACTGAGGAAATCGGTCACCAGGTCTCCCTCGGACTCCTGCAATCCACTGCAAATACTCAGCACAAGGGCCTCCCTATCATGGTAAGATTTCATTATGTTAACATGGTACAATTTGTGTCCCTGCCTCCTGCCTAGCAGTTCTGCCATGTAGTTAACATCACTGACCTTCCTTACCACCTTGTAGGCTCCCTCCCAAGCTGCCTGCAGCTTGTTGTGTCTGACAGGAATGAGAACCATTACCTGCTACCCTACAGCATACTCTCTCTAGCTTGAACATTCCTGACATACCAGACTTTTTTTGCAGTTGGGCTTCTGCCAGGTTCTCCTGGGCCAAGCCCATGAGTCCCCTGAGCCTTGTTCTGAGGTTTTGGATATATGCTACAACAAACTCCTAAGATTCACACTCACCTTCCCACTCATCTCGAATTAAATCTAGAGGCCTCCTCATCCTATGCCCATACAGAACTCAAAGGATGAAAAACCTGTATATTCCTAGGGCATCTCTCTGTAAGCAAACAACAGATGGGGCAGATATATATCACAATACCTCTTAAGCTGGTCTCCAAATGCTCATAGCATGGAGTTGAGTGTAGAGTTTAACCTCTCAACAAGGCCATTAGTCTGGGGATGGTAGGGGGTGGTCTTTAGGTGCTTCACCCCACAGTACTTCCACAGACAAGTCAGCAGGTCTGACATGAAATTGGCACTTCTGTCAGTCAGTACTGCTTTTGGGAAACCTACCCTGCTGAAAATCTCTAACAAAGCATTTGCAACCTTTTCTGCCTCAGTGGAGGACAGAGCCACTGCCTCAGGGTATCTGGTAGCATAATCTACTACCAGTAGGACATACTTTTTCCATGTGGAACTTGAGGTACTCGGAGGCCCCACAATATCCATAGATACCCTCTGAAATGGCTCCACAATCACAGGTAAAGGCATCAAGGGAGCTTTCACCTTGTCTCCTGCCTTGCCTACCTTTTGGCACTGCTCATCGGTCCTGCATTACCTTGTTACATCTCTGGAAATCCCAGGCCAATAGAAGTTCTACATAATACGTCTCTCTGTACGTTTTATGCCCATATGACCTGCAAAGGGAATATCATAGGCTATGGCAAGAAGTGCCAGATGGTAGGCTCTGGGCACTACCAGTTGCTGTATTCTCTCAACCTCTAGCCCTCCCTCAAGGGTCTACTCTCTATACAGTAAACCTTTGTCCTAGTATACAGATTCCCCTTTCCCTTGAGAATCAGGTGCCTCATTAGCTACCTCTCTCAGGCCTTGTAATGTAGGGTCTGAGAGCTTTGCCTGTCTCAACTCTCCCTTTGTAACCCTTCTCAGCTCCCCTTCCACAGGAAGTCTGGCATCCTCTGACAGTTGTGCCTCACTGTCAGCCTGGGTGTTACTACTCACCTCTGCCCTTGCAGTCACTTTGTCCAAGGGAACATCAGTAACCACAAGCAGCTGTGGCTCACCTTTAGTCTCTCAGCTACAGGGTAGCTCCCTCCCTGAAGTAACCACCTCACCAGTCCTGGCTGCAACTGTGCGGTCTGTCTGACGCTTCCCTAGGCTACCAAACCCACATGCTTTGTCTCCAAGCCTGACTGCGTGTAACTGCATAAACACATGGTACTGCATTATCAAAATTATTCCCTATCAGGACATCTGCAGGGATATCCTCACACACACACCTACTTGCTGGCTTCCTTCTCCACCCTACAAGTCAAGGTGAACCCTAGCCCAAGATATTTAGAATGGGGTCCCTCCTAAAGCTCTGACTGGAGTAGACTGCCCAGGCAAGTAGCGCTGCTCTGTAACGATTGCATGCTTCACAATGGTTGTCGGAGGCTGTCTCTCTCTTAGCAATGGTCTCTATGCCATTCATTAAGATAGGAAATAACCTCTTGTGGTAGTTTGGTACCCTTGTTGTCTAAAAACAACCTACTGTTGGCACTTTGTCTTTGCCACTTACTGGCTCTCCCACCTTTTGTTCTCCACCTTGCCTCCGTGGGCATCTGTATGCTACATGGCCCCACTGGTTGCATTTAAAACATTTAACCCTAGGTCCTGGATGTGTACCTGCACTAGTGGCTTCCTCTGCTACTGGCAGATTCTGTTGGGGTAGTCTGGGCTGCCCACCATGGGTTCCCTTAGAACTATGAGCAGCACTTTGTGTCTCTTTCCTGTGCAGGGATGCCCTGCTTACTAAGGTATAGTTCTCCCTTCTTCCCCAAATCATCTACAGTAAGGCATTGTTTATCAGCTAACCAGATTCTCATGTCCTTGAGCAAAGCGCTAAGAGCTTGTTCCCTCACCAAAAGGTCTGCCAGCCCTTCAAAAGTGGTGACCTGGCATCCACTCACCCACCTATGAAAATAAGTGCTTAGTTCAGCAACAAATTCACACACACACTCATCTGCCTTGTGTCTATACTCAAGAAACTTTTTCCAATAAGCTTCAGGTGTTAGCTTAAAAAATTCTAGAAAACAATTCCTTACAACATTATAATTTAGACAGTCATTATCAGACAGTTTAGACAGAACAGTTGCAGCTTTACCATGGAATAAGGAGGTCAGGAACCATGCCCAGAGCCCTTGGTCAGCATCATACTGTTTACATACCCTCTCAAACATATGAATGAAACTATGAAAATTATCCCCCTCTGTAAATTGTGGAAGAAATTCACTGACCTTAGTTGCTTCTGGGTTCGGTTACTCCCTTCCCCATTACCCCCATGTCTCTAGCGAAGAGTCAGCATCTCCTTTTCATGTTGCCTCTCTCTCTCCTTCTCCTCAGCTTCCAGGCATAGCAGTTTCTCATTTTCCTTGGTCTCTCTGCTGCTTCTGTTTCCAGAAGCTTGGCCTCTAGCTCAAGTCTTTAACTCCAGATGGATTTTTAAGTCCTCTATGGAAAGGTTGAGCTGTCCATTCTCTGAGAGTTGTACATCTCCATGGTCAGTCTGATCATTCCCCTGGTTGCTGTTCTCTGATGCAGCTGTGACTAAAGCTGCAATCATGTCTGCCTTAGTCAGTTTGGCATTCACCAGTCCTTTAACCTGGCACATCTCAGCCAAATGGCTCCTTGTCAGCTTGCCATACTCCTCTGCTGACATGCTTGCCAGCTCTCCCTGACTAACTAAGCTAACAAAAGAAATAAAACAATTGTGATATGAACTCTGAATATTCACTGCATGGCTGATTTATAGTACAAAAACACCTTCATTGATCACTGTACACAAGCTACAGGAATTCAATATCCACACCACTAGAGGTCAATTAATATGTGATGTGGCTAACTCACCACTATCAACCAATTAATATTTGATGTGGATATCCCACCACTGCCAATTATTATGTGATGCCCCTGCACTGGCCCAGTAATCAAGAAGCCTCAATCCTCACCACTAACACCAGTGGGGGATGTGCACATTGGGAAGATGACAAGTACACACACAGTAAGTAAAATTTCCCTTAAGAGCACACAGCGATCACAGTCAGTCTGGGGCTGGTTTCTCTTTCTCTCCAGATCCCCCAATAAGACTCTCCACTGGCACAGCTATAGGGTTAAGATCTCAGCCAAGTGGTCAAGCCAAAACCTCCACCAGCCTCTCTGTCCATCCAGTGCTTCGTGTCCCTGCCCAAATAGCTCACACACACACACACACACACACACACACACACACACACACACTTTGAGATATGGTTTATATACAAACACACAGATACTCCTGGGGAAGGCTGGCACAGGTTCACTAGCTGTGTCCCCTTTTGCCCAGACTATAAGGTAATAATCACTGCCACCAACCACTACTTATCAGCTACCATAATGCCCTTACAAAGGGTGACCAATTCTACTGTGCAATGTTACTGTTACTCAAATGGGAAGTGTGAGTTAAGACTTGAAGACTATTTAGGAGTGGCGTATATAGTATCACCATATACATGCAAGTACACTAAGAGCTTAAGTATCTATAAACAAAACCAGCCACAATTAAAAGGTTTAAATGTATTTAATAATAAATAATAAAAGCACAAGACAATACTCATTAACTCAACACAGTGACAGCAGAGTTCAGAATCACAGGAAATATTTTAAAACAACGTTGCAGGACAGTCTCACATGAATGCAGAAAACATCTAGACTACTCTTGTTATATTCCTATCTAACTCTAGGAGATACTATGCCCTAAATGTCTTGCTGTCAAAGGTAAAAACTTCAAAGACCAATACATGTAAGATTCAGGTTAAGGCGCTTTTAATTCTTGCAGCAAGGAGACAAAAACATGCAAAAATACAGAGTTTGTCTGATTAGTAACGGGAAGTAAGCCATTCTTATACTGTTTTACAAGACATTGCCTTCTAAGCTGACATAATCAAGTACAAGCCTACAATATTGTTCCTTACAGCAGATGTTGTTCATGATTTTCTGCTGACATGACATTACATTACTAGATTTGTCAGAAACTTTTTGAAAAATAACATGGCCTTGGAGACCTCTAGCTAGTTACAATTATTTCTACAGTGCTGTGTTACATTTCAAGGTACTCTGCTAATTCAAGCACAAAGCAAACACAGGTTATAGTTCATATTCTTCAAGCAGTCTTTGTTCTACTTATCTATCATTTCTGCAGCTGTGTATGTTCTCATAACACAAACAAAGCTAATTGTCTAAGTTTAATAACATTATAGAAACGGTATTGTTCTATTCATTATTTTCATAACTAAGCAGAAAATCATCTGCATCTCAGTAAATTTCCAAAGGCATAAGCAAGATTTCAGCTGTGCTGACAAAATACAAGGTCAGAAAGCATTCGCAGTTTATATGGATTTATGCAATATGAAATAGAATAAATGTGTTAACCCTATTAGGTTTTTAAAAACACTAATACACACATTAATACATATTTTTCTAACACTTGCTTACAGGGCCAGGCAAATACAGATGAGAAGTGCTGAATAGATGTTTACAGGTCCGGAGAGAAATACAACATGCACTTACTTTCTGAGAAAGCACTTAAATTAATAATAACATACATTACTGCTGGGTTAGCTAGATGACATTACTATTTGACACTTGCCTCTAGTTCCCAGGCCAAACAGGTACCAACAGAATTTAACATCTCTCTTTGAAAAATACTTATCTCTTAGAAGCTGATGCTTATCTGTTAGATGTACAGCTGCTAGGAAGCCACAGAGCAGTAGAAAAACAATTTACATTTGAAACCTAGTAATTATCTCTGTCTCAAGACAATAGAAAGAAACTCTAGCTGTAGATATCCTGTCTTCTAGCTGTGGTAAACACCACCACAAAACTCTTTACTTGTCAACTTATTTTCTTAGAGTTTTGCAAGTTAACTTTCTATAGTCCAACTTCTGCCATGAAAACATGTTTGAATAGGCATATAGTCCATATACAGTCCTGCTCATTATCTGCAGGGTGCACTGTGGTTACATTTTTGAAGCTGAGCACATAACATACAGTCTAACACACACAACATATAGTTTTCTTACATTTGTAATACAAGCCTATGGATCATATTAATATTTACAAATGACATAGGATCATTTACAAAATTCTAGCTACCTGCTTCATAGTAAGCATACTCTTTTTTTTTTTTTCCAGGGAACCTGCACGAGTGGATGGGGCACAATAAATCTTTACTGGTGATAGCACCCACAGCCCTCTTGGACATGGGCAGTCATTACTAAAAACAATCCTGGGTTTTGACTAGAGTATTGATCATATTGCATTGGGATGAAATGGCTAGGCTTGAAATGGCCTCCTGGTCAATAGCCTAGTAACCTTGTATGATCCTAAGAGGGGTAGCAGAAAATAAGGATGGAAAAGCCCAGGATGATTGTCCTGACCTTTATCTAGCCAAGACAAAACCATTTCTCCCTTCTAGTGCAACTACTGAAAGAGCCTCCATATACTCTGCCACAGATAGTGAACTTTATTAACCAGGCAGTTACATCATTCCTGTCAAACACCTTTTTCCAAGAATGTGTATAATATGAAGACGACCTATCACAAGGCTTCTGTTTTGGAGATTTTATCTGTCAAAATGAAAAAGATTCTTCATTTGTCACAGCAGATGGTTCTAGAATCGCAGTTCAGTAGAGTTTCCTCTAATATTGTGTAATCCAACAGATCTTTTTACTGCTGGAATGTTCAACTTCTCAGTAACAAAAAAAAAATCATGTTTCTGCCATCTCAACAAGGCTTCCTCTTTAGCCACCTTTGATAAGCCATATTGTGAATGAAGTACTTCCATTAGGGGCCCTGCATCTCCATCCAGTAAGAACAATGTCCAAACACCATGGGACCCTAAATGTGTTGTAGAAAAACTGACTTTGATGCCAATTGAGCCAGCTGCATCCACTTCTCTGATCTCAGGGATCTTACCATCATATAAAGATTGTGAGGTGGTCCAGGAGATTTTTGCTCTTCCATCTGAGTGCCAGTCATTACCAGTTTAGAATGCTGTCATTCAGTCTTACCACTGCCCCCCCAAGTGTTCACCAAGTGTATGGCAGCAGTAGCAGCCTGGCTCAGGTTGCAGGGGTTCCAGGTCTTTCCCTACCTAGATAATTGGCTTCTAACTGCCACCAGGGACACCTTACTCCAGCTGTGCAGTTCCTTGGGGATCACAGTCAACTATCAAAAGTCCAGTCCTCATCCAGTTCAGACCATAGAGCTTATAGGTTGCCATTTAGACACTGTCCCACAGATTGGAAAAACTTCAGTAGTCAAGAATATCAAACCTGCAGTGTCTGGGTAGGTTGATTTCTTTCTTACAGGCAGTCTTCAGCTTATCTCCTTCTCAGGCTCTTGGGCCACATGGCAGCCACCGTCTGTTTTTGTTCCCTTGACCCAGGTATCACTTGAGGGCACTGCAGTGGACACTAGTAGTTCAGTGGTCCTACTTATCTTGTCTGATGGACTTATCCATTTTTCTAACTACTTTTTGTCAAGATCAGAACAAATAGCGTCCACCAGAAGACCATTTATTCCTCCCACTCCTCAGGGTATGGTCAAGACAGATGCCTCTCTTTTGGGATGTGGTTGGCATTTCAAAGGGAGGGCTGTCCAGGGGACCTAGTCTGCTACTGAGACTAACCTACACATCATTGTCTTGGAGATGAGGGTGGTGGTCTTCACATTGCAGGCTTTTCCAGACCTTCTCCCCAAGTATGTGATTTCTGTCCAGACAGTATGTCGGTGTACTGGTCCATGAACAGACATGGGGAACTCATTCTTACCATCATTTTCAGGAGGCATTGTGGGTATGGCAATGGGTGATTGTCTCGGCAGTTTCTGATTAGAATCCATATCCCAGAAAAATCCAACATCTTAGTGGACAGTTCAAGCAGGAGGATTCTTCTTCACGAGTGTTCTCTAAATCCAAGGGTTGCTGCTTAGATTTTTTTCAGTGCTTTGGCACTCTGTGTTGTGACCTGTTCACTTCCCTGTCTAAGACCAAGTGCAGCAGCTCTTATGCCTTAGTCCTCCGTCAGGGACAGTCACTCATGGATGCTGTCCCATAGGCTTGGCCCCTGGGACTGGTATATGTGTAGTCTGACCCCATTAATATGTTTTTCAGAAATCAGCCTGTTGGAGAGGAACTATAATCCTCAATACCCGTTTATGTCTCACCAGGTGTGGTTTCCCTTTCGTTTGCCTATTTTGAGGTATCATGCTCTGGTCCTGAATTCCATTCCAGATCTTATTTCTCACCTGGTGAGTCTTGATCTGCCAAACCTTCAGATACTCAGGTTAGCTACTTAATCTCCTCAATTCCCTTGATGGCCAGGAATCTCAGGCTATCCGATAGAGTCATACACAAGACACTAAAGACTCATGAAAAATTGTGTCTTTTTATAAAGTGTATGCCAGTAGGTGGAAGCACTTTGCTTTGTGGGCTTATTCACATGGCTTGGATCCTTTTTCAGTGCAATTAGAGGCAATATTGGACTTTCTCACAGATTTGTTTAATAGCTGAATAACTAGAACCCAGAGTTAAAGTGCAATTGGCAGCTATATCCAGTATTCATATTGATAGGGATAATATGCCATTGACTAAATTTAAGATCTCAAAAACCTTTCTAAAAGGATCCTTTTTACTTCTTCGTCCTGTCTGAGACCCTGTTCCACCTTGGGACTTGCCTTTCATGCTCCAGGTTCTGACAGCACCTCTTTTTGAGCCGTCTTCTACTGTCGATTTGAGTTTGTTGTATTGGAAGACTCTCTTCTTGGTGGCCATTACCTCTGCCAAATGCATGTCAGAGCTGCAGGCCCTCTTCTGTCCCTCCTTACTTCCTCTTTTATCAAGACAGTGTGTTCATTAGACCAGACACTGCTTTTCTACCTAAAGTGATGTCAGAGAATAATGTGAACCAGTCCATTCATCTACCACTGTTTTTTCCAGTTTCTCCAATAGAGGCGAATATCAGCTGCATTGTCTCTATGTCCATAGGCAATTGAGGTTTTATTTGGAAAGAACAAAGTCCATTAGAAAATCTGATCATTTGTTTCCTTTTCTAGGACTTGACTTGGGTGTGTCTGTATCTAAGATAACTCTATCCAAATATCTGATTGTATTTCCTTTGGGTATAGTTTGAAGGGAAGATCTGTGTCACAAACCCAAAGGTCATTCTACCAGAGCTATGACTACTTCTAATGTTCTTATTTTACCAATGCTGCTTTGGATGACATTTGTGCAGCTTCTTCTTGGGTGTGTCATCACATGTTTGTATCTCACAACAAAGTGGATGTCCAGTCGAGGTCTAGAGCTTTGTTTAGTTCCACCGTATTGCACAACATCCGACCACCCTAGATTATTACATTGCTAGGGACTTTGTCCCACAGGTGGAACCCAGCCAGAAAAGTCAACATAAGATTCAAAAGTTATGTACTCACCATAACAATGAATCTGTGTTGTCTGTTTCCACCTGGTTCAACCTCCCCCTTCCATCCTGCTCCGTCTGTGTGGCTGTGTTTATATCCAAGAGATGACTGAGTCAGGAGACTGCTTCTCCTCTTTTTATGGGTCTTTAGTCTCTTGTTTTCTCCTTCAGGGGCTAGGTAATGAAGTTTGTATAGAAAGAGGGTTCAAACTTGATCTTGGGTAGATCTGGTGGGTCAGTAGGTTATAGATTGAGATGGAGCCCAGCAGGCTAGAGTCTTTAGAATCTGGCCACAGTCAGATCTGACAAACAACAGGTTGAACCAAATGGAAACTGGCAACATGGATCTATCATTATGGTGAGTACTTAACGTTTGTTTTTGGGGAACCTGCTCTGACAGACCCTTTAACACTCCTGAAAGGTTGCCTAAATGTTGCACTGTGGTGGCAGTTGTGGGGCACATTTTTCTCTGCAGCCCTTAGCCTGGGTAGCCTTCAACCAAGATTTATGGGTGCAGAAAATCATAACCAGAGGCTACGTAATTCCATTACTTTTGGTTCCCACCAATTCAAAATTACTTCTTGAAGCCCCCCCCCACACACACACACACAAAATGAAAGGCTGCAGCATAAGCAGTAACGCTTGAAGACAAGCAAATCACCCAGGATGCCCCACCCAGAGGAGCAAGGATCTGGAGTCTAACCATTCTTTTGTTTTTTTTAATTGTTAACAAAATTAAGAATTTATAGGGTAGAGTGGTAGATGAACATTTGGATATGTGTGAGTTAAAATGGCAAATAAGACCCAATGTAACTCGTTTCCCTGGTTTAAATGAAGCACTTTCTATTAATTCTGTGTTGAAATTGAAGCATATTAGTTTTAAGTGATTTTTATTAGTTCATTTATGGGTCATGTGGTTGTATCTTGTGGTATTTAAATTTGGTTGTAATGATTTTGTTTTAGAACTCTGCTTTTCAGCATATGTTAAGTGTACATGGTCCAGCATTCTTCTGTGTAATATTTATGCAGAGTGACTGTTATAGCTCCATTTCAGTTCTATAGTAATTTGATCCCAAACTGTATGTCAAGGTGAATCTGACCGCCGAGATCCCACATTGTATCTCGAAGTGAATCTGACCACAGATATCTCACATTGTGTATAGATGTGAATCTGACCACAGTGATCCCACACTCTATGTAGAGTTGAGTTTGACCATAGAGATTCGATACTGTATGGTCAGATTCACTTCAACACACAGTGTGGTATTTCTGTGATCAGATTTCCCTCTACTCAACGATCCCACACTGTTGTGAATTTGACCACAGAAATCACATTGAATGCTGATGTGAATCTGTCCACAAAGGTCTCACACTGTTTGTAGATGTGAACCTGACCACAGAGAGTCCTACACTGTTTGTACAGTTGAGACTAACCATAGAGAGCCCACACCATGTGTAGAGGTAAAATTGGACCACAGAAACCCCACATTGTATGTAGAAGTAAATCTGACTACAGTGAGCAACACTTTTTCACCCCTTGCACCAATTCAGCTGCCTTTCTCCATGAGGGTGTGCTCCACATTCTGTAAGTCACTTTTTATTGCCAGTGTCTGTTATCTGAATTCATTATGTTCGTGCCTGCCCCACATTGTATGTAGAAGTAAATCTGACTACAGTAAGCAACACTTTTTCACCCCTTGCACCAATTCAGCTGCCTTTCTCCATGAGGGTGTGCTCCACATTCTGTAAGTCACTTTTTATTGCCAGTGTCTGTTATCTGAATTCATTCTGTTCGTGCCTGCTACTCAGTCAACCCTATACATGATCGGCATCCCCACCTTTTAAATTGGGTCTGTGTTATTATGATCGAAAAGCATGTTCATCGAACATGGTTTTATTGACACACAAACAGCAAAAAACACTAATCATCAAGTGGTCACTTCAGCAAATTTTGTTCCAAGGGGAAACAAATCACTTGACCAAAGAAAACAAAATAACCTTTCAAACCCTACAAAGTGGGGGGGGCCTTTCCCCCAACTAAATATACCAAGTCCAAGATTGGACTACAGTGGGGAAAAGGGCAAATTCCCAGTGATGGCCAAGCATTATTTTGCCTTGGGAAAAAAATTTGCTGAAGTGTCCGTTCAGAGATTAATGTGTGTGCTGTTTGCTCAATGAAAACTTGTTCAATGAACACATTTTTGATCACATAATTTAGACCCTTTAAATTACAATTTGCTCCACTTAGCCATTGTTGTCCAAGCATGACCAGATTACATGTCAGGCCAACAACCACATGCTGATGGATTTCACCTCATGACTGACTGCAAAAGTGGGTCACCAACCTAATGTCATTAGCTTGAGAGGTGAAATTTGATGTCCATGTTGATTACACATAGCAACACGGTTAAGATTGGAGAGACCCAGTCATCATTTTTATAGAGTATGGAGCTTAAACCTGTTCCCATATACTACAGTAGTTAAATAAAAAAAAAAAAGATTACGCTACCACACAGAGAACATCTACTGCAGGACATCATCAGGAAGTGTAAAGAACTCAAACAAGTTATCCATGACATTTAAACAAATAGGCTGAGTGAAGTGTTGAATGTTTTAGTAATGTTTGTTTCCTGACAGTGTTATGTGGTAGCTGATAACTGCTGTTAATGCTCTAGAGGATGACTAGAGCTTAACACCAGTGAGAAATGCCTAACAAAAGTTTGTTAAACACCTGCCTGACGTCAAAAAGTTATTTGACAAACATGTTATTTCTCCACTTTTGAAGCATAGTCTCAAAGCTCCATGCATTACATACAGTTATTACACTTGAAATATTTAAGGAAAACTTTGTGTGCATACAGCTGCTTTCCTGTAGTCTGCTAATAATTTATTCTGCATTACAGCAACTAAATTAGTAGTAATATTTAATATTCAGTTAAGAAAAACAGTTAACTTATAATGTTAAGAGTTAGGACTTTTGTTATAGTTGTGATTCTAACATCTGACTCAAAGCTGCAATTTATTTATTTTATTGAACTGGTATTTTATGAAGTACACTGGTTAAACTGTAAAACAAATGCACAAAACCACATACTCTTTGTGATGATATGCGCTAGTGCCAGCATAGCTAGCTGGAGTTTTGTAAAGGATGATAACCTTTGAATATCAAACTGATGTGTGCAAGACGCTTATGTTGCAAATGTATTGGAACTGTACTGCATTTGAATATCAAACTGATTTGTACAGATGCTTATTTTACAAATGTATTAGAACTATATAGAACTATATAGCATATGAATATCAAACTAATTTTTACATATGCTTATGTTACAAATGTATTAGAACTGTATGGCTTTTGAAATTCAAAATGTGTTTGTAAAGTTGCTAGTGTAAAAAAATATATCAATAGTGGATCCTGCTGGACAGAGAATGAAAATACATGTGAGACTGTATGTATAGGGTCTATATTAGTTCTCCCAAATTTATTTTCATCGACCCCTATTCACTGAAAATCACTTCCGCGATTCGCTGACTATTCCAAGGGGAAAGACGTAGCTGGCCAACTACACAACTTTGCCCTTTTCTCCACTGTACATTTGTGTAAGAACTTATAAGAGTAGATGTCTTACTGATCACTGTTGCAGTATTCATAACAGATGGGTTGTCATCCGCTGATGTCTGGCAGGGGTATCAAAGTTTTACCTTCTCCAGGGAGTATGTCCAGAAGATGACCCCAGTGCATCACCATAAGGACGTATATAAGTGGACATGCATGTTGGTATATATGGTTAGGGGTGTGTGGAGGGAGAAGCCCCCCCCCCCACTTAAGTGGGTTTGATTTAGCTAGATGTGGGTCCATTGTGTTGTGGGGCAGGTATTTCTTTGCCCTTGGAATATTCTTCAAATCACAGAAGTGTTTTTTGCAGAATTGGGTGATGAATACATGTTCACTGAAAATAAATTTCTGCAAACTAATATAGACCCAAGTACATATGTTAGCAAAGGACCCTAGAAGAGCAGAGGTTAACCAGCTAGTTTACGTTAAGAAAAATAAGGGAAATGTAAATGAGCTATTAAATCATTAAAATAGCATCCCATAATGATGAATAGGACCAGAGACGCAGGCCTGGAAGAAGCCATTGTTTAATAGTTTCTGTAAAGAAGAGGGGAAGTACTGTAATTGTTTCATTGCTCCAGGGCAGTCCCATAAACATTTAGATGTGTATTGTAGCCATCTATGCTGAATTCCTGTCTCAGCTTCAAAGGGGGATACTGTGAGAACCTAGAGCCAGGCAACCAGATGAGGTAATTCTGCCAACCATCTTGGAAATTATTTTTTAGATATTACAGTGGGAAATATTTCAGTATTGCGTATTCTGTCTTGGGGCTGGCAGTAAGAAGAACCATTCACCACATTATCTACCTTGCTCTATTAAATAAGTACGGAGTAATAATTCTCAGTCAGGAAATATAATGAAGCTTAGTTTAGATATTGTTTTTCTTTATTTGCCTGAGTCTGTCCATCAGGATTATTTTCAATATTTGCTGTGATTTGAATTTTTGTTTACTGTAAATATATATTCAGTATTTTCATGTTCTTTCATTTATTATTAAATATATTTAAAACTTCTGTTGTGGCTGGTCCTTTTAGAAAGTATTTAACCTTGAGAGTTCTTGTATTTATTTGGTAACACTGTGTGGACCACTCCTGAAGGCCTAGCTGTCTTGGTGAACTGCTACCATTTGTATTAGTATTAATATTACACAGTATAATTGGACACTTTTTGTTAAGGGCCTTAGAGTAGCTGATTGTGGAGTGTTGGATGGCAGTGATAACTACCTTATACTCTGGGCAGACGGGAGCACAGCAGGTACATTTTTGCCAGCCTTTCCCAGGTATGTGTGTGGAAAATCAAATCTCACAGTGTGTGTGTGTGTGTGTGTGTGTGTGTGTGTGTGTGTGTGTGTGTGTGTGTGTATGTGTATGAGCTACCTGGATCAAGGACATGATGCACTGGTTTCACAGATAGAGTGGTGGAGGACTTGACTTGGGCACTCATCTGAGGACCTAACTCTACAGCTGTACCAGTCGGGAATCTTATTGGGGACCTGGAGGGAGACAGATATAGAGATCCGGACCCCGGACTGAGTGTGTTCCCTGTGTGCTCTTAAGGGAAATTTTGCTTGATGCAGGAAGGTCTGCATCTGGAAATACCAAGTCTATCTACTTGTATTCTAAGTGTATGTCCCTCTGCAGTGTCAGTGGTGAGGATTCAGACTCCTTGATTACTGGCCCAGTATGGAGACATCACAGTCTACATGATAACAGAAATATAGTTTATAAATAAATGGTTAAATGGACCTCATTTGTGAAATTATACATGTATAACCACCTTCACCATACCGTGGAGACTCTGCTCCCGCAGTTCCCATAAGTTACTAAACTCAACAGTCCTTTACTACAGTTAAATCCTGGCTAAGAAATGCCCAACTCTTTCTTAATCCAAAGAAGACTTAACTAGTACTCTTTCACCCCCAAAACACCTCCCCTGTCACTGATCATTTCAACTTCCTTGCATCTGACAAAACTGCCATAGAAGTAATGCAGGAAACTAAACTTCTAGGAGTTATCATTGACAATAAACTTTCATTCAACCCCTGTATACAGGAAAATGTAAAGAAAACTTATCAAAAACTGGGACTCTTACATAGAAACAAACATTTCTGTACTGCAGCCACAAAAATTACTCTAGCAAAAACATTTTTACTTCCCTTCCTTTTTTACGGTGCTCCTATCCTAACTAAGAAACTTCAACCCTAGGCAAGATGGAGCAGTGCTACAACAAAGCTTGCCAGAAACTCTAAATATCACACACACCACTGTAAACCACTACTAGAACTAAACTGTTTTGAACTCCCCAACCACCTTGCCTTTATGTAGCTATCCACCTTGCACAACCTTATTTTCAAGCCTGCTTCCTGCCCTGCACTAGCCAAGCTAGTCAAACCATACATACCCAATCGATCCCTATGATCAGAAGACAAAAATCTCTTGGCTATCTCAAAACCTACAGGAAAACCAGGTCACTCTCTGTTTTCATACTTTGTCTCTATATTATGGAATTCACTACCTCTAGCTACCAGGTCTGTGCTTGGCCTAACCCATTTCAAAGCCCCTTTAAACATTCATCTCAGAAATACATGGCTTTGCTCCTGCATAAAGCCTGCCTAATGCTCAGCTCTTCCTCTTCTTCCCCATTTTGCTCCCTCATGGTCTGCAAGATCCTAAGGCTGTCCTAACTCCTCCTCTGTTTCTATACTATATCCTTAAGCTACTGCTCAGACTGTAATGCCTCTATACTTTTTAACTTTAACTCTCATTATCTTTCTGCATCACTAACTTTCTAGCTATTATTTTTCTTACTGAAACCAACATTCTATTTTTTCATGTGCTATACAGTCAGACATACAGTGCACTACCTACATACTATTTTAGGACACTATCTGGTCATAGACTATGTATATGGTGAGAGTAGCTATTATTGTCTATAATTTTTTTAACTTTAACAGAATGGTCCAGATGTGTAGTATATGTTGTAATATCTTGCAACAAAGTTCATCTTATTTGTGTGTAGTATTTGTAATATCATTTGAATTGTGTTGGATTATACTGTGTTTGTATTGTACTGTATGTGGAGCTTTTCTCCCCGGGCCTCTGCTGAAAATGGGTCCTGTGGACCCACTCAGACCACCCCAGTAAACAAATGTCAAATAAATAAATAAAATAAAATAACTATGAAATCACAGTACTTCTGAGATAAAATGAAGTATTTGCTTTTGCTTTAAAATTAAGTATTTCCTTTATATTCAAATTTGTGTGACTTCAGAGTTGGTATATTTTGGTACAGTGGTTGGTTCGGGGCATAACTTCAGTGATGAATTGCTTATTAGTTATATGTGTGTGTAAGTATATATGTATGCTTGTCCATATTTCTCTCTCTTTTCATATATATACACACACACACACACACACATATATATATATATATATATATATATATATATATATATATATATATATATATATATGGTTCTAGGTTAGAACATCGACAGCCGACATCACCGACAACGGATTAGCGGGCGCCAGAAAGGTAAGTGTGGATAGTGACAGTCTGTGGGGATAGGGGTGGGTTTAGTGATTTAGGTCAGTCTTGTGGTTAGGTAAGTGTCGGTAGTAGTATTTTTGGGTTAGGGCGGGTTAAGTGAGTTAGGGTTAGAGCGGGTTAGGTAAGTGTCTGGTAGTAGTATTTTTGGGTTAGAGGCGGGTTAAGTGAGTTAGGGTTAGGGCGCGGGTTAGCTGAGTGTGCGATAGTGACGGACCTTAGGGTAAGGGTTTGGGTTAGGGTTGTACATAGTTGTGTATGTGAGGTTTAGTGTGGGTTTGTGAGGATTTTGGTGTGCTTGTGTTCTGTGTGTGGTTTTTGGACAGGGGATGTGTTTTGTTAGTTGATTGTTGTTATTGTGGTGTGTGCAGCGTATGGGGTTTCGTGTTTGTGGACCGTCGGTTATTTGTTTGTCGGGCATGTGAGGTTTCGTGTTTATGGTTTGTCGATTATGTGGTGTCAATGTTTCTGTTGTCGGTGAAAGCAGCTGTCGATGTTATAACCGAGAACCATATATATATATATATATATATATATATATGTAAAGACTTACTCTGGTCATGAGGCAGTTTTATGGAAACTGGAATCATCTTTTCTCATTGATTCCCTTTTCCATCAGCCTGTATTGTTATTTGGCAGCCATATTTAAGCTGAGAAGGCATCAGAGTTATCATTGGTAGCTTTTGCATGTGTATCTGAGTGTGAAATTGGTGGAGTGAATGGTGCCTGTGTGTTTTGGTGAAGTTAGTTTACATGTAAGTGAGTGACATTTTGTTGAGGTTTATGTACTTCATTGCGCGTGAGTGCTTTTCTGCTTGTTATCTGCGTATTAGTATGAGAGAATGGAGTTAGAAGTTTCTTCTTCTCCTCATTATTGTGCGATGCCAGAGTTAAGATACGTAATTTATTTGGGGGAGGGGTTCAGGTGAACAAAATGCTTGGTTTGTGAATTTTCATTGCAATTACAAGAAAATAAGCAGTCAGTATATATTTGTAATGGATGTGATCATTATCCATTTAAGGGTGGATACAACAAATCCATTCATAATCACCATATTAGAGGACTCGCTCATCCGCAGCCAATTTATGGAAAGGTGACTGAGAGGTGGCCATGCACAATGTTCTTTTGACCGTTTCTTCCTTCATAGGTGTGTACTAGGCTAATGGCCCTGGAGCCTTTACAAGCCTAGCCCATAGAAGTGCCCTGGCATTGTGCCGCTTGATGTTAGTTCCCAGTGCCTCTATCAAGTAGAACCACTGGAGTGATTCCTGAGGTGAACTTTCTATTTCCCATCCACTCGTCAAGATTTCTCTTGAAGAGAGCCAGTGAGGTGATCTGCTTGACATGTATGTTAAGTCTTTTCCAGAGCATGGGCAGTCTCTGGGTTACGAACCTGTCCCTCCAGCATGTTCTGTTGATTATGGTAATGAGGTTGAGGTCTCTGGAGCATGTGGTGCTGAGGGATTGGGATTTCTTTAGATGTAGCATTTCTAACAGAGCTGGGTCAGACATGGCTTTGTAAGTCAAGCAGAGATCGCCTCTTAGTAGACGATATGAGACAGAGAATAGCTAGAGTGTTTTGAGTCTGTACATGTAGGACATGTGTTTAATGCCTAGGATCCTCTTTGTGAGGTACTGTTGCGGCCTCTCCAGTTGTTGCAGGTGTTTAGTGAGGTACATGCCAAATGGGGCATTGTACTCAATGATTGGCCTAATGAGGGAAGAGTAAAGGGAGACAATGACCTCTTTCTTCCTGGATGTAAAACTTTTGGTAATGAGATGTGCCACATAGAAGGACTTTCTGACCACAGTGGCAATGTGGTGGTCAAAGGAGAGGTTGCTGTCAACCTGTGTCCCCAGATCTCTTATAATGCCTTCAGTGTTCAGTGGGCTCCCATCGATGTGGTAATTAGTGGGAACTGAGTTTTTACAAAAGGGGATGATGTATTTTTTAGCATTAAGTTTAAGGCCATGGTTAAGACACCAGTCACTGGTCTCAGTGAGGCCTTTCTGTAGGATGTCTACTTCACTTGGGGAGTTAATAACAGCTCCCAGCTTGCAGTTGTCTGCGAACCTGGTCAGCCAGAGTCCCTCTGTGTTGGCTTGAACATCTGAGAAGTAGATGTCAAACAGGAGAGGTCCCAGGACCAATCCCTGTGGGACTCCACTCGTGACTGGTTGGCAGTCTGACTTGGTGTCTGCTACTTTCACACTGTGGGTTCTATCTGCGAGGCAAACTGATAGATTTTGCATATGACTCCTATTCTTATGATTAGCTATGTTTTTCCCAGTTCAATTTCTCCAAGTCTTTTGGGTTTCTAGTAAAGTTCATGAAATTAGTATTGTTTCAGTCTTTGATGTTAGCCAAAAGTGCTCTTGGCAGCAGCCACAATGTGCCCATTATTGGCTCCTGCAATTCATATGGAGTTATTTGTACTGGTAGCATATCTAAATACAACTGTAAATTCTTTTTTAGAGACTCATTGCTCCTACTACTATTGGAACTGTCTGAGTATCCTTCTTTCACATTGCCCTCGTTTCTGTCTACAAATCCTGGTATTTTATGACTTTGTGTGTCTCTGTACATTAGATACTGTAATCACTGGGTGTAGCAATTCCAGTAATCAATGCCACTTTTATCTTCTTTTCATGGACTACTGTATGTGGTTTTCTTGCATGTATTTTCTAAACTGTTGGTAGTGGGTGATCCCATCTGATATAAACTTCATTTTCTGTAATGCTTTGTTGCTCATGTTTGCAATGCATCTCAGGTACTTCAGTATTGCAATATTTGCACATTCTTCAATGCAGCAATCTTGCCACAGTATTATGCCCTTCAGTATATAGGCCCTCTGCCATTAGTGTGTCACACCTAGCAACAAGATGTGTGACTGGTTCCAATTCTGTTTTACATAACCTGCATTTTGTCTGTTTACATATTTAGGTATGTAGTTAAGGTGTGTTTCATGTAATGCTCAGTAAGCTTCAGTTGTATTCTGCATGTTATGCTGTACTCATCCGCTAGTTATCCTTCAGTTGATTGTACTTCTATTTTACACAGTGATATATACCGAGTGTCACCTAAAACACCAAAGATTATAATATAATGATCCCTTTCTTTGTGACTGAAAAAGGACATTGTTTCAGATTTGTTCAAATCCAAGGATGTCCTTCTATTCTCATGTTGCAGTATTCCAAACCCTTGGGTTTTCCTCTGTTGCTACCTGAATGTCCAGCCAGTATACAAAAGCTTCTAGTCACTGCAGGGTACGTGGGATGTCTGATGTTGGCTAAGGGAACATGAGCCATAAAAGTGATGTCTGCACATACCAGACCTCAGAACTTCTGTACCACCAAGTTGAACATCAGCTGTTCCTGCCATACCAGCTGTCAGATCATTTTTTCTAAGATAAGTACCCCGTTGGGGACATTTTGTTCTTTTGAGTCACTGCATGCCTGTGTAGGTTCATGTCATCCAGGAAGGGAAAGTATAGATGCATTGTAAGATCCTCCATAAAGATGACCACGAGCTTTTTGTTTAGGGCCTACACACAACCATAAGTCCTGCTCCATCTGCCAGGCCTTCATTCCAAAAACTTTGCGCAGCTATCTGCACATGTTGAACATTTACCTGGAAAATCAGCCCCTTAAGCACTTAGCTTTAGCTGTGGGAGAGGGGGTCCCGTCCGGTCAGCCGTCGAGCCACCAAAGAAAAATGCCAAAGTTGCTAGGCCTGAAACCTTTTCTGCACCTTCTCCACCTGAAATCCCTTCTGTGGCTGATGGTAGCCTGGAGGAATGATCAGTTGCTGCTGATATAGGTACAGTTGGGGAGGCCAGAGAACCCAGAGTGGAAGACACGTCCTCGGAGGTAATGCAGATGTTTGCTACCGATGACAATGGGAACCTCAGCTTTTACTGGCTGCCCAGACCGCTCCCTCCACTACTACACACGTTACTGAACCTAGGCCTACCTTGGCCCTGACGCCTGCTAGGCTTTCCCTTAAAAGAATACAGAAAACACAGCATGTTTCTTCTCCTGCAGAGAGCCAGCCAGACTAGCAGGCCTTTTCAATGCTTTTCTTGCTCTGAGGCCTTCTATGCCCTCATCTTCCCCAGTGAATCCTCCTGTGATAAGTCATAGGCCTCAGGCATTAGATACTTCTCAAGCTTAAGTGGAGGACTCATCTGATCCTTCTTCTTCAGAGGACTCTATGTCATATGTCTCCCATTTACCATTCCCCCTTGGTTATACCTCGCAGAGGAAGATTCTGCTGAAACTGATTCTCCAGGTGTGGATCTCACCTTTGGGAGTATTTCAAGTGGGATTCCTCTGAGATAACAGAAGCTCAGAAAAGATACTATGAACTTCTTCAGATGGAGAGCCCTGCTCCTTCAGCTATACCCCCAGTCTTTCCAGCTTTTCTGGATGCATTTAATGCAGCATCTTTTAATCCTAATTCTCAGCCCCCTGCCCCTTGAAGGCCTGACAGATTTTACAAGGTCCCTGAGGATAATTCCTTATCAAATGCCCAGCAGTGGACCCTGTCCCTATATCAGTGTCTGCTGATAAGGGCTCAAAGCTGCTTCCATCCACCTCAGCTTTCACACAGATAAAGACAGCAAGGCCATGGAGCGCCTTGGAAAAAAGGTTTACACCTCAGCTACCTTGGCATTCAGGGCAGTAAATTATCAAACCCATATGTCTAAATAGGTCCATAGGTGTTTACTAGGTTAACGACCTCAAGGGCCTTTTAAGTCTAGCCGTGCATCCCAAATCTCTGACAAGTTCTGATACCCTTTATAAGTGTAAGCATGGGCCTATGAGATGAACCATTTACAGGTTACCTGTTTGCATTAGAGATATAGATACCAAACCAGGGATGAATTTCCATCGTCCCATCCAGTTGTCCAAGTTGCACTTGAATTGGGTTAGGGAGGAACTCTGCTTTACATGGATGGGGGAGTCTGTTCCATAGACAGGGTAGTCTCTGGGATACATACCTATCTCTCCAGCAGGTCCTATTTATATCACAGGCAACATTTATGTCTTTAGAACGGGTAATTCTGGTACTGTTTGTTTTGTGGATATGCAGGAGACCCAACAGAGTGGGGTCTGATAATGCCCTGTATGCTAGGCATAGATCTCCCCTCAAAAGCCTTAGAAGACAATACAGGGATAGGGCTGTATTCTTTTAGTGAGGAACCTCTGTGGATGTTCTAGTTGTTGGATATGCCTGGTTAGGTACATACCAAAGAGGGCATTGTACTCAATTATAGGTCTGATGAATGCTAAATACAGTGGAACAATGACTTCATTGGACTTAGATGCTATACATTTCTTTATAAGTTGCACAACATAGAATGATTTGCTCACCACGGTAGACGTGATGATCAAAGACTAGATTACTATCTGTGTGTGTGTCCCTAAGTCCCTGACTACTGGGTCAACTCTAAGGGGTGTGTTGTCAATATGATAGTTACCAGAGATGGATGACTTCCCAAAGGATACTATTATGCATTTTTTTGGCATTTAGTTTTAGTCCATGGCTCTGACACCAGTTGTTTGTCTGTGTCAGCCCCTCCTGGAGAACATTTGTGTCAGTGTGAGATTCACTGACAGCTCCTATTTTGCAATTATCTGCAAATTTAGTCATCCAGAGACCAATGACATTGGCCTTGACTAATGAGAAGTAAATGTCAAAAAGGAGTGGTCCAAGGACTGATCCTTGAGGGACTCTTCTTGTGACTGACCTCTTTGTAGAGGTGGCCTCTCCAATTATAACTTCCTGGATCCTATCTGTAAGCCAGTTAGCTATCCACCGGATGACATACGGGTTTGTACCTAACCTCTTGAGTTTGTCAACAATGCCCAAGTGGGAAATGCCTTGGCCAGGTCAAGATAGGCAGTGTGAATGATTTTGCCATTATCCATTGCTTTGGTGACCTTCTCAAAGAAGTCCACCAGGTTGAGCAGGCATGATCTGCCCTTGATGAAACCAAACTGGGTTGGATCCAGTGTCTGGAGGTTTACTATATCTCTGTTGATCATTAGGGTTGCCACCTTTCCAAATGGCCAAAGTGGGACATGTGCGCTACAAACATCAGATTTTGCAGGGCAAAACATACCCACGGACAGTACAAAGGACAGAACTTCAGTTGTTTACCTGAATAAAAGTTTATTCTTGTAGCATTTTTGTTCCTTATTCTGTTTGGTATAACATGTAGGTGTTTCAGATACAGAATAACTGTTTTATGCAACTATTACATACAATACAGAAAATACTTTTACCCTAAAATCCCAGGACATTTGCCATTTTCTCACAATATTTTGCAGGACACAACTGCCCAAAGAGGGACTGTCCCTCGCAAAGTGGGACAGGTGGTAACCCTATTGATCATCTCCATGATAATTCTTTCTATGGCTTTACATATAAGACTAGTGAGACTTATGAGTCTGTAGATGGTCCATCTTTGTGCAGTGGTATAAGAGGTAAAATACTCTAGCCCTTTAAAGTCAACCACTAAAATTTTGAATGAGATCCCAGACTCTTCTGCTAAGGCAGTTATCCAGCCTTATATCCCTGTCTTCTCAGGTCACTAGGCGTCATTTAGGTGCAGCTATGATGCAGCTGAAGCCTCTGCCAGATATGCTGCATCTGCCTCAGTCCTGAGAAGATATTCCTGGCTACAGTTACAGCCCTTACCTGATGATATTAAGGCAAAACTATTGGATGCGCTTCTGGATATAAAACTGCCCTCTTTGTTCAAAACTCTGCAACAGAAGGGGTTACAACACTTGAGGCACCTGTTTGTTTCTCCTATCCCCAAATTCCACAGGAATTGCCCCTCAAAAAAAATTCATAAGGAAACAGTCTGCTCTCCCTCCTCCTTCCAGGGGCAGAAAGAGTGCCAGGAAGCAACAAACCCCTTCCACCACTGCTGAGACTCCAGTCCAGAATTGTCAGTTTCAGGACAGGTCAGGTAGTCTGTGACTACCTGCCATTACTGAAAAAACTTCTCAACTCTATCAAAAAAACAGACCAATTGTTTGTCTCCTTTCATCTCAGGGCTCTGGGGATAGCAGTGACAAAGCAGACAGTTTCTGCTTGGATCTCTAGGGCAATTTCCTTCTGCTGTGCATACCATGGGAAATCCTTAGGGTCTACGATTAAGGCACACTCCAATTGGGCTATGGATTCATCTGGAGCTTTCTTTAAAGGACTGCACACTGCCATCATTTTAGAGGCAGCTACATGGACTTCTTTCCACACCTTTACCAAACATTATAAATTGGATCACATTTCCAAATCCACGACTGGATTTGCTGGGGCAGTCCTTCATGGGTTCACAGAAAGTAGTTCCAAGCCTCTTCCCTCTACTTCCCTTTGAGCTTTGGCATTCACCCAAGGGTTTGGAATACTGCAGCATGAGAATAGAAGAACATATAATAGTTGTGTAAAATCTTACCATAACCATAGATGTCTTCTTCCATGTTGCAGTATTCCTTCCCTCCCTCCTTCCATCTTCTTCAACTAGACTGATCATTCTTGAATGACACTAGACTTGTACAGTTATCCTGGGACTGGGGTCTGACTGGTGTACTCAGTTCTGAGATCTGGTACTTGCAAACATCACTTTTATGGCCCAAATTCCCTTAGCCAACGTCAGACATCCCAAGTATCCCACAGTGACTAAAAGCTTTTGTATACTAGCCAAACGTTTGGGTAGCAAGATAGGAAAAGCCAAGGGTTTGGAATACTGCAACATGGAAGAGGACATCTATGGTTATGGTAAGATTTTTACAAAACTATTCTATATCAAATAACATAATAAAATTTCTCATAGTCTAATGCCTAACATAATATACTTGCCTCCATCTTTACTCATTGTGTTTTATCTGAAAACAGGACATGGCCATTGTTTAATTGCTTCAAAGGGAGGGGGCATTATTGGCGTGTTTGTGGATTTATCAGAAGGAATGGCAGAGCTTTGGTGTACAGATGATTTGAGAAAGAACTGCATTTGTGTGGTGACTGAAACCATTCTGCATATGGATTCCTTTGCCTTTTATTAAATAAAACAAAAACTTATGCAGATCTTAAGAACAGTTGGTAAAATATTGAACATTGTATATTTAAAATGTTGAGTCTAAGCCAGACAGCATAAAAAAAAAATTGCCACTGTAGATGTTTAATGCCAGCAGTGATTTTAGTGTTTTTTATTAAACCCTTCCTATATTGTCTCTCTCTCTGACTTGTTTTTATATATAAGAATTTATGCAAACCAGCTAATTTTGTGTGTGTGTGTGTGTGTGTGTGTGTGTGTGTGTCTGTGTCTGTGTGTGTGTGTGTGTATATATATATATATATATATATATATATATATATATATATATATATATAGATATACATATATGTGCATATATATACATATATGTGCATATATATATATATATATGTGTGTGTATATAAAAGACAAACCCACCTCCATAGGTATCACAAGGGTTAAGACACTAAGAGTAATGCTACTCAACGCCAGAAGTCTAAACCTCAAGATGCATGCACTCGAAACTCTCCATAGCATGGAGAACATCGATATCTGTGCAGTAACAGAAACTTGGTTCAAGGCTCCCGAGAGCACCTCAGCACTACCAGGTTATACCTCATACCATGCTTTTCGGCCCCAAAACTTGGACCGAACCACAAAAGGAGGGGGAGTATCAATATTCGTCAAAGATACCCACACCTCCAGGTTGGTGGCACAGCAAGAAGCATCAGAGATTATCCATGTGCAACTAACAGTGGGTAAAACTGCCTTCCAGTTTATAGCCTGCTACGGACCACCCTCCCAAACCCAGGAACCCCACTCGGCCTTCCTGAGAACACTGGAAAATATGAAGGTCTCTCCAAGCACCATTATATTGGGCGACTTCAGCTACCCAAACATAGACTGGGAGCATTACTCTAGCTCCAACACCCTAGCCCAAAGGTTCCTAGAATTTATAAACTCAAATGCTATGGAACAACTTGTTACCACTCCCACAAGAGGGGAAAACATACTGGACCTGATCATCACTAACATGGGGACTCTATACTCCAGACCAGAAGTGTATCCTTCACTGGTAAGATCAGACCATAAACTAATCTCACTGGATATTCACATCCCGAACCCACCTCCTGCCCAGAAAACCACAGTGAAAAACTTCTCTAAAGCAAATTTCACACTCCTCAAAACCGAGGTGGAATCCTTCAAAGCCCCCGGGCCTGTGGAAAATACGTCCCAGTCCGCAGAATCCTTTATAAATACATTCTATGAACACCTTCAGGAATGCATGGATCATGCAATCCCAAATAAAACCAAGACCCAATCCTCCAAAGGCAAACGTCCTGTCTGGTGGAACCCAGCCATAAACAAACTATACAATAGAAGGAGGAAGCTACTAAATGATGGAGCAAAATCCCAAAAAGGGAAAGCATCTCTGATCAGTATTAGCAAAAAACTACAGGCACTCATAAAATCGTCTAAGGCCAGCTTCGAGAGAAAAATTGCACAGGACACTAAGGATAATCGCAAGGCTTTCTTTAGTTATGTTAGGAACCTGGGTGGGAATTCCCAGATATGCTCAGAATTAGTCCAAAATGACAAAAAGTACACCAAACCCACAGACATTGCCAACATCCTAGCTGACAGGTTCAGCCCAAACCCCCTCCCTCCCCACCAAAAGGGCAAATATCTATCCCAGCAGAGTGCTGCCCCCCTGACATCTCAGATGCTCAGGTAAGAGCCGCCTCTCCAAAGCAAAAAACACAGCATCAATGGGACCAGACGGTGTCCCGGGCTGCGTCCTACATGAACTCCAAGAAGAGCTAAACCCAAACATAAAACTACTGTTCAATCTCAGCCTTACTACAGGATATGTACCCAAAGAGTGGCGTACAGCAACAGTGGTCGCTCTCCACAAAGGTGGTGCCTCAACGGATCCTGGAAACTATCGCCCCATAAGCCTGACTAGCTTGGTCTGCAAAGCTATGGAAAGGATCATCATGGACCTCATAAATAAAGATATAGGGGAGCTACAGACACTGGATCCTACCCAGTTCGGCTTTTTTAAGGGCAGATCCTTCCTCTTAAACCTGGTTGATTTCTTTGAAACAGTCACCAAGGCCATTGATGAGGGGAAGGTGGTCCACACAGCCTACCTGGACCTCGCAAAAGCCTTCGATACATTACCCCACTTGGGCATTATAGATAAGCTCACCAGCTTAAATATAAACCCCTATGTCACTAGATGGGTTGCAAACTGGCTCAAGGACAGAACCCACATGGTTAGAATTGCTGGAGCCATGTCAGACTCCAAACCAGTTACAAGTGGCTTCCCACAAGGCTCAGTCCTAGGACCTCTCTTGTTCGGTATATATTTCTCGGTACAGGCCAACACGGAAGGACTGTGGGTGACCAAGTTCACAGATGACTGTAAACTGGGCGCCATAATCGACTCTCCAGCCAACACAAGCATCCTCCAAAAGGGCCTCATAGAAACAGACAACTGGTGCCAGAGCCATGGCCTCAAGCTAAACGCCAAAAAGTGTATAGTCATCCCCTTTGGCAAAAACAAAGTGCCCACAAATTACCACATAGGTGGTAATCCATTAAGTACAGAAAAAGTAATTAGGGACCTGGGGACCC